>NW_017306677.1:281608-294471 GCF_000935625.1 Nanorana parkeri
TTTATATTTTGTGCAGCAAACAAACAACACTTCTGATAAAAAGGATGGATTTGAGGTTCAAAAGGGCTTGTGGTTGAGAAAATCTTGTATGTGTATGAAATATGACTTAGTTTATTTGACTTTTCAGGACCTCACAGTGGTGTAATAGAATGAAGAGTCAGTGTTTTGGAATAGTGCTATGTAAGAAAAGTTTGGGTGACTGGAGTGGGTTCGGGCAAAAGTAGGACAGAAGGATCAAACAAAGAGGTGGGAAGGCACAAAGGCAGCTAACTTGTGTGATATCAAGGGGAGAAAACACCATCCATAGAAAAAGAATAAAGGACCGATGTATAAAGCAACAGTATGGCCTTCATGCGGCCATGCCACTGCTTGAAAAAAAATGGCATATTTATAAAACATAGCAGTATTCTTTACAAATATGCTTTGTGCTTGTTTCGGGACTCCGGAGCAAGTGGAGTGCTGTACAAATTAATGGAGGAAAAAAATATGTTTTAGCCAGGAGTAAAGCACAGTCACGTGACCTGTCATGTGACCAGCATCTCCTCCAATCAATGAAGTGGTAAGCTGAGAAAACACACCACATGCTCCAGAACACAGCCTGCAGTTTATGAAGGAATGAACAGAAAAGCAACCTTTATTCTGTCCGTAGTTTATATTATTCAGCTTTAAGTATTTCAAATGACAGAATAAGTTAGACGTCTTAACTTGCTTTCCTTTGGAAATGTGTGAAGCCAAAAAGGTCATTGATAAGAGTTTACATGATCTATGATCAATTGTTTCCTTCTCTAAATCCTCCATTTGGTAATGGGGAACACACGGTCATGTCAAATATTTCAGTTCTGCACCTGAAGCTCATTGTTTGCATTCTGTAATACACACCTGATAATGACCCCATGCACAAGATGTGTTCCAATTATGTATTTTGTTTTACAGAACTTCACACAGGGTTGTCTTGGGTGAATTTGATCAGCGTTCATCTGCTGAGAATGTTCAGGTTAAATCTATTGCCAAGGTACATTCCAAGTCTTGATTAAGATATTGCTATTTATTTATTTTTATTTGTTTGTACCCTTTGGCATTATGCCGACGTATAATATGCATGTTGCTTAGACCCTTTAAATTTGTTGGCAGTAGACTTCCAACATAACACATAATTCCTTATAAAATGCAGCATAACTTTAAAACATGGCTTTACAAACAGTATATATTATGCCAAGTATTCTTTACATTTGTTTTTTCACTTGTGTTAAATATTGATGCACAGATACCAAGTACCGTACAAGTACAAGTACTGATACATTGGCTACAGGGCTGCTAGGATTTGTGCATCCCTGTTTTAATGTATGATTTGTTGATATATATATATATTTATATTCATATGGGATGCACTGATACCATTTTTTCCAGACCAAGTACAAGTACCGATACTTGTCCTATTACTCACAGATACCAATTACTGATACCTTTTTTTTATTGTCATGTAACAGTTTGTCTAAAACAATACAGGCTAATGATTTCAGGACAGCGGTGGAGCACCAGGGCCCAGTCGCAGCTGCGACCCTGGTAGTTCTCGTCAAAATGGCAAGTATCGGCACTGGCATCTGAATTGGTATCGGTGCATCCTTAGTATTAATGCATGCTGAAAACTAGTGACTTGTTAGTTACTAGAGTGCTGGCTGATATGCTACTAGCTCACTGCAGCTCTCAAGAGTCAGCCCATTACCCTAGTGTGGGCTTAAGCTGCGTTTGATGTTTTACTCAGATAAATATGTAAAATGTGATATGTAGTCAGTAAGGTCTAACCACTCATACACAATATATTATAGGTCTTCAAACACCCACAATATAGCATGTTTACAATCAAGAATGACATCACTCTGATTAAGCTGGCGTCTCCTGTCACTCGACAACTACAAGTATCTCCTGTTTGTGTAGCAGAGGCAACAGATAACTTTGAAGGTGGTTTGAGATGTGTCACCACTGGATGGGGACTGACTGATTCTTCTGGTATGAACACACGTATTTTATTTAAATTAAAGACTAAATAGATGTATGCCCTAGTTAAAGGAACCCTTTTTATGTTAAAAACATGAGGCTGCCGTTGCTGAGCCCTCCCTCTGACAATACTAGTTGTTTGACTGTCATTGTGATCTCCTTTCCCCAATACTAAGTCACTGACTTGATAAGTGTTTGGATAAGGATGTCTGAATTTTCTCTGATTTTCCTGGGCTGTATCAGGTACATAAAAAGTACTGAAGCTAGTAGGTCAGCATGACAGCCAAGCAACCAGTAATTTTAAAGGTTGGTTAATAGTGGCAGTCTCCATAGTGTTGTCAGCCCAACTTCGCTCCGTTGAGTGCTCTACCCCAGAGGTCCCCCTCTGTATTTTATGTATTTGTTAAATACTTGTTTCAGAAGTATTCAGGCTGGTCACATGCCCTTTTTGGATACATGCTATGTCTCTTCTGAAATAAAACAAGCTTACTTCCCTTTTCGCAATCTTCTTTAGGATGTACACTGAGCCATGGAAGCATAGCCCAGTCTAGGCACACCTTGGTGCTGGAATTAATTCCCATGGGCATGCATGGGAGTTATGTCATCCACCGCTAATCTAGTTATGATGTTCCAAGACCAAGCACCCGGAAGAAGCTGACTTTAGTTCTGCTTTAAACCTCTGGTTGGGACTATTTTCTTTGAAAAAATACCTTGAGCTGGGCTTTAAATCGAAAGTGAACCTGTTTTAAAGTAGTATTAAACTCTCAAACTTTTTTTCAATAATGAATCCAGATTAAACAAATATGCATTGCCCAGCAAAGTATTTCTTCACATTTTTGCTCAAGCACTTACAGTCATCAGGTTTCTGAATAGCTTGGCTCCAACGGGCTCCATCTCTCTCTCAGCTCGGCTTCCCTAAACTTCCTGTCCAGTACAAGATCACAAGGGACAGCACAGTCTCCAGGACCTATCTATTCACTAGCCTGGAGAAGGAAAGAGGGAGGAAGGAGGAGTGAGTAGCAGGTGGGGGCAGAGTGTCCTGCCTTGATGTGTCTGTGTGTTTGTAGAGACACACACAGCTTACGAACACACATAAGGGTGACTGCATAAGACCCTGCAAGGGAAAAGAGCCCAAGGGCCCGTTCACACCATCTTTGTTCCTGGGGCAATGATATGAAACAGCAAAGGCAGCTGCTTTGCTGATCAGGTCCATCATGTGATAAGTATTTAATATTATTGCATCATATCACAGTTTTACAAAGGGTAAAAAATAAAAAGCAAACTTTTTAACATTTTGCATTAAAATAATGTTAACTTTAAATTCTCCCTATCAATACATACAAATAAACAATATAAACTGAGAGCAGCTACAACTCTACCTACTTTATCCTACTTTAGTTTCAGTGTTATTTAGCCACCCTACATATATGACTTTGTTACAATGAATGCTACAGGCCTGATTCATTAAAACTGGAGAAAAGGAAATGATCACACAATTGGAGTTGTCAATAGCAACTAGTCTTCTTTCATCTTTAATTTAAAAAATAAAAATAAAATACAGTAATTCTGATGGCTGTTATGAGCTACAATCCCAATTTCCTGCTTGTTTTGTCCCATTGTAACAGTATAGCTCCATTTTTATTTTCACAGAGTAGAGGACAATACAACCACACATAACATTATAGAGTTGTGAACATTTCTGACCAATACCAGCCTGTGTCTTTGCCCATAAAATGTAGTAAGTTGAGAAAGATAGTTTGCTTAAAAAATATAAGATTAAGGGACCTCTATGCACGTTCTTATAGAGAAAAAAATTGGAAAGCACAATGAATGTAAATGAGGTCCATGTTGCTTTCTCCTTACAGCAAGCCAAACCCCACCCAGGCTGCAGCAAGTAGCTCTTCCTCTTCTCACTAATACCGAATGCAAGAAATACTGGGGCAATAAAATCTATGATGTGATGGTCTGTGCTGGAGCTGATGGTGCCTCCTCTTGCATGGTAAGCTTACTCTGCATACAAATCATTTTTAATGATGATAACCATTGAAAGGACCTTTCCACCCAAAAAAGATATTTGCGTTATAAGTCATCAAATCCTGTCATTTTCTAGCATCTAATATGTCTTGGATGCCTCAAACTGAGATCTCCCTGCTATGGTTCCCTTTTCCTGACAACTTGGGAGCTTTGGTTGTTCCCACCCATCTTTGTGATCTCCAACCAATTTTTTTATTGTTTTGGGTAGAAAGTGGAAGGGTAGAACCTCTGACAGCATTTACTTCTTTTGGTGGCCCTCTTCAGATTTCCCCTCACTTCCTGTTCTGGTGACAATGTGTAATCAGGATAGTAAGTCAGGGAAACATCTACGAAGGAAACAGTCTGCATTAAAAAGCATTCTTAGTATAGATGGAGAAGGCTAGAGCCTAGTTAGGTATTGATTACGTCCACATGGGAGATTGACAGTAACTCACTTCCTGTTCAAGTGACATTGTTGGAAACAGGACATGAAGTGAGGGGAAATCCCTCAAATAAGGTTTCAAATAGTACAAAGAATGCTACAGAAGCTCTAACCCTCCACTGCTCTATCCAAAACTGGAAAAAATAGGCTGGTATTACTCTTTCAGTATTATCCATATTATGTCTGTTTTTTTGTCTCACAATAATGCTTACTGGACTCTATATAAATTTCAGGGTGACTCTGGTGGACCTCTTGTGTGCCAGAAGGAAGGAAGTTGGACATTGGTTGGCATTGTGTCCTGGGGAAGCTCCACTTGTTCTCCATCAACTCCTGGAGTATATGCACGAGTTACTGAACTCAGGGATTTCATTGACCAGACTATTGCTGCCAACTAAAGATGCTGCTGTAGTTCTGTCATTGTTTAAATAAAGTTAAATGAAGTTTTGAAGCAAATTGTGTCAATTTATTTTCTTGCAGTTCATATTGGTTTCCACTCTAAACAGAAACAAATTAGGTTGCCTTGCCCTATAGATCATTGTTCAGCAGTAAGAATTCCCTGTGTTCCACTGCTGATCTGTTGTTCGCAAAATACTTAACAGCACAGGGTAGAGCAGTCTAAAGTAACACACAGCAAAGGTGTAGCCTGTGTGTATGTAATGTACAGCAAACCGTGCACAGAGTGAAGTGGTAATTAGCATATTACCTTCCTTGCAACATACACAGTGGAGCAGTTTGGAGTACAGTATAATGTACAGAATATAACTGTCTAGACAAAAGAAAAACAGCTTTATCTCTCTGTTCTGCTGTTGGAGAGTTCCCCTCACTTAGGGGGTAAATCTCTCTAGTGGAGCCCTAGATAGTAGTAAAACCTTCTTAGCAAAATTAAGAAAAATGTTCTGGCAGGACATACGTCCTACGACATACGTAAATGTTCTGGCAGAAATTAAGATTTAAGCGAGTGGATGCGTCCTTAATGTGTTACCATTTGGAGCAAACTCCCACAATATATATGACTTCAACCTCAGTCTACAGAAGGGGTTCTTTACTGCATGAACTCTGAAAATGTGGAATAGTCTTTAATAGCAATGAGTTGTAGCAGACCCAGTAGATTGATTCAAAAAAACAAAACAGTTAACATGTATTTCTTAAAGCATACAATATAAATGACTATTTATAATTAACTATGTAGTTACAGACGTGGACAAAATTTGTTGGAACCCTAATAACTTTAAAAAATATATAATTCCTCCAGAAAAGATTTGAAATAATTTGAACATAGCGATATTTTAAACTATTTTCTTGAATGTGTTTTATTTCAAATTTTTCCCCCCAAAAAGCAGACAACAATACAAAGACACACCTTATAAAACAAAACACAGTAAGTCAACGTGATATGCAGCTCAAAAACAGCCATTAACCATACAGCTAAACAAACAGTGGTGCAGGTTAGAGATACACACGATTGAGAGAAAAAAAAAGAAAAAAGAAAAAGGGCCTAAGCATACACATTGGATTCCACTATGATCCATTACACTCATTCAGTGGGCCAAAATGCATTAACATTCTCTTTACGTAGTAACAAAGTAGATGAGGTTGAATAAAGACAAAGGTCCATCCAGTTCAACCTTTTTTTTTGTGTATGTGTTTGTGTGTCTGTATATTGTGGTATTGTGTGGCAATCCCACAGTAGAACTTAGGGTTGTAGTCACCCAGGACGGTGCTGAGCGGTTCCAGGAAGCAAGTACTTGTACTAGGAAAGAGCTGACTTTGCAGTTCTTCCCAGGTTTTGTGGATTTGGCATGGGGTCCTGGAACTGGGAGATTTCAAAGAGAATTGGGAGGGATGAGATCTCCATTTCCGGGTCCGTGGTTTAGTAGGGACCAGCACCTAATGATTGCACATCCGTGCACAGCCCTTATGGAAAGGGTGCTGGCTGATGTTCAGGGCTCCACCTGGGAGACAGGAAAGCTCCACCCAGGAGTCAGAGTGGAGTCCAGTGCAGCAGGGTGCTGTGGATTGAAAAAACCCCAGTGTGCAGGTGAGCACATGACTGAGGTTGTCTGGAGGAATAGACAGTGGTCTGAGGTCTGAGGCCGGAGCAGCTGTGCTGCAAATGTAGAGCCAGGAGGCTGGATGGGCATGTGCTGCCAAGAAACGCTAAAGAACCCCTGCAAGGGTGATTGCTTTGTTTTGCGAACTTTCGTTTACTAAAATGTGGGCAAGGAAGCCCTTAAATTAAGATTTAAGCGAGTGGATGCGTCCTTAATGTGTTACCATTTGGAGCAAACTCCCACAATATATATGGCTCTAATGCTTCCCATATCCTTGTATATGTATTGAATACACATTTAGTTATGAATCGAAATTTTGGATCCGAATTTCGTTGAAATGGGAACTAATATTACCCCTGTAAATGAGGTTGAACAACATGACAAGATTTTTTTTTTTATCCGAAATATTAAATTTGGATCCGCTGCTGCTGTGGGTTGCATTAAAATACAGGAAGGAAATACGAAATTCCGTTAACGTATTTTCGTTCCATTACGAACATTCATTATGATGAAGTTAAAAAGCAAAATACCGTATATACTCGAATATAAGCCGTCCCGAATATAAGCCGAGGTACCTAATTTTACCACAAAAAAACTGGGAAAAAGTATTGACTCGAGTATAAGCCGAGGGTGGGAAATGAGGCAGCTACTGGTAAATGTACAAAATGAAGATAGATACCAATAAAATTACATGAATATTTATTTAAAAGAAAAAGGTACCTTTGTTAATATTGGAGTTGATGCCTTGATGGTAGTTTTTTTTTTAATCCGAAATTCGGATCCGAAATCCGTTAACGGAATTTCGTATTTCGTTTGGTTGACCAATCAGAGGTTTCCTCTACTGCTGCTGAGGGTTGCATTACAATACAGGCAGGAAATACGAAATTCCGTTAACGTATTTTCATTCCAAACATTCGTTATGATGAAGTTAAAAAGCAAAAATACCTATGTTAATATATTGGAGTTGATGGTAGTTTTTTTTAAATACGAAATACGAAATTCGGATCTGAAATCCGTTAACGGAATTTCATATTTCGGATTAAAAAAAAAAAACTACCATCAACTCCAATATATTAACAGAGGTATTTTTGCTTTTTAACTTCATCATAACGAATGTTCGTAAAGTTACGAAAATGTGACGAAACAAACAAAAATTCGTATTTCGTACGAATCCGAATTGAGTTTCGGACACGAATTACGAAATCACGGATATTCCGAAACGAGACAAATTTTCTGACGGGACACAAGTCTAGTATTGAAAGAATAAACTCATCTAGAAGTTTCTTGAATTTATCAATGCTTTCAGCAGATACCACTGCCTGTGGAAGAGGATTTCACATTTTTACTACACAAACAGTGAAAAACCCTTTTCGCAGTCTGAGATTGACGTTAAGCTGACTGGCCTATAGTTACCCGATGTACTTTGTTTCCTTTTCTTTTCACTTTCTGCTAATCAGCCGGTACAATACCTTTGATTAGAGTCTCCATAAAGATTATGTACTGTAACGGCCACCGTCGTCATCCTTAGCAGGAGATCGGGTGCCTCAGCAGCCAGCCGCTTCTCGGATCCGGCCGCTTGCGTTCCATGGTGGAGCGCACGCTCGTCACTTCCGGTTTCGGAGGCCGGGTGCGTTCCACCTTGGAACGCGGAAGTGTGCCGATCCGTTTGGCGGCTCCTCCCCCTCTCCCTAGGCCTATATAAACTCCCAGACGAGACAGTATGGCGTTCCACTATTGAGCCAGAACGCCTGCTGTCTCCTGGGACCCTCCATCGCCTCCAGTCTGTGCTGCCAGCCACTCACCTTGGGACCGGACTCCCAAAGGACCCCCAGCTCCTTCCATCAACTCCATTACCAAAACCGCAAGTACTCAGTGCAGTTGCACACTGTGTCATAGAGACTGTATGCCTTTCTGTACTTCCATCTGTAAGGTCATTACAACTTGCTGGGGAACTCAATTATAGACTGTTACTGTATTTATGCTCTTACACTGACCTGCTACTCATTAATTCCTAATTCAACACTGGTGATTAAGGGTAGGGCTTATGAAGGAATAACCCACTCTGAACCATATATCATTTATTTTGAGGCTGTGATGCTTGAAACCCTAACTCTCCGATAAGATTGAGAGTGAAACCAGGGTTTCCTGTCTGAGAAGCCTCCGCAGTTGTCCGCATGTACTTGGCTATGACCTGGTTAAGTTCCTTGAGTACCCAGAGATGTAACCCATCCAGTCCTGGGGATTTGTTTACATTTAATCTTTCTAGCCTCTGTACTACTTTGCTCTCCGACAGCCACTGTAATACATAAAAACTTTTGTTTGCTTTTTTTAATTTATTGGTAAACGGAATGCACTGGCCAATTTTGTTATTTAAGATTTCTGTGAAACTTTCCTATTTGTCCCCAGTGTTCACATTTGAGATGTCATCCAAATTTATGACACATAATAGGTATCTCAGTTTATTGAAGTCAGCCTTCTTAAATTTAGTGTCGTACCGACATGTCTATGTTCCCGCAGTTTACTGTAAACATTATCATTCTATGGTCACTGTTCCCTGGGTTATCCCCGATATTCCACATCTGCAATAAGCTCTGTGTTATTTGTAATTAATAAATCCAACAGAGCATTTTTTTCTAATTGGGGTTTCCATCAATTGTGCCATAAAATTATCTCCGAGAGTGTTCAAGAAGTGACAGGCCCTTCTTGAGTTTACAGTTTCATTTGCTATATCGTCACACATTCACTGCCAGCTCATTCCTGACATACAGGCATACTCCTCCCCTTCTTCCTTCCCTATCCCTTCCAAATAATGAATATCCCCTGATATTTGCTACCCAGTTATGCGACCCATCTAGCCAGGTTTCTGATATTCCCACTAGATCCTATTCCTGTTTGAGTAGTATGAGTTCTAATTCCTCCAATTTGTTCCCCAGGCTGCTAATTGGTGAACATCCATGTCAAGTTTTTATGTGTGCTTACAATTTCCTTGCTGCCCACAATCTGGCTACTGTTGCATACATCCAAATTTTGTGTATTTGATTTTAGTATAATAGATCCAGTGTTCTCTGTTGAGGTCACTACAATTTCCCCTAATTCTACCTGCCATGAACCAGACTCAGAGGTGAGTTATCCATAGAGAGAATCCATAGTTACACTTCCAGGGGCACCTAGGATCGGGGCAGACTGAAGACTAGGATTTCCAGGGACTATTCAAAGGATAGGGTCAGACTGAAGACAAGGATTTCCAGGGAAAAGCCAAAGGTCGGTACACAGATAAACTTCAAGGAATTCAGGTTCAATAGCAAACAGGAGGCACAGCATCTAGCTTAGGAAAACGTTGCTTGGGCAGCGCGCTATGCACTGCACTGGATTTACAGTAAATAGAGTCAGCAAGAGGATTGACCACAAGCAGACTGCACTGATTGGCTGAGGAGTTGCATAAGAAACAGCAGGAGAGGTCGGTCGATACCTAAAGCTGCCAGACTGGTGCAAGAGCAAGTTAGTTACAGAGCATATGCCTGGAGGACTACAGGCAACAGCACAGCCCTGCATGCCTGCAGAACAAGGGCTAAGAGGTCTGCATATACTTCTAGAACCTGAAGTAACAGCTCTGCTGCAAGTCTGCAGCTGAACTGTGACACCCCTTCAACTATACTATTTGTTGTGTTTGATCTCAGCGTATTGCCTGGCTTAGTCCTTTTTTATCCCTCCCCCAGAATCTTGTTACTATCTTCACCCCCACAGGGCTGCACCCTCCCCATTTATGTGCACTCTGTCCCTGCTGTAGAGCTGACTGAGAAGTCAGTCCAGTTCTCCAAAAACCCAAACGCTTCCTTTCTACACCAGTTTCTCAGCCACTTGTTCAGCTCTCTAAGCTCTCGCTGCCTCTTTGGTGTGGCTCGTGGTACAGAAAGTATTTCAGAGAATACCACCTTGGAGGTCCTTTTCTTTAGAGTCTCACCTAAGTCCCTGAAATCTTTCTTCAGGACACTCTATCTTTCCTGACTTTGTCATTGGTACCAACATATACCAACATATACCATAACAGCTGGGTCTTCCCCAGCCACACCCAATAATCTGTCCATTCGATCTGCAATGTGCCAAAATAAAATTGCAAACAATTCTGCGCCAAGATATGTGATAATAGAACTACTAGGCACTGATGCTTACACCCAAAAAACAGCATGTTTTAAATAATACAATAAAATGAAGTGTCAAGCTAACAATTTCAAAAGATAATATCTAAACAAATCTCATAATTGAAACATTACACAGTGACTAATGTATTCCCTAAACTGGGCAAAAACAAAAAAACACATCAACATTGAAGTATCTGTGATAGTGACAAACTCCACAAGTGATGAATCAACTATAAACAATGTGTGTAGTGAACTGAACATTGTGAAATGTTCGACAGATGAACCGCGAAACGTTCGACAGATGATCCGCATCAAACTTTACCGTGTCCACAATAGTAGCTCATAACTTCCAATTGGATGGAACAGGAGCTTTTGCAGTAGTTTGGCTCCTGGGAAGATCCTGGCGAAACAGGAGAGAGATCGTTTGAAGTTATTGGTCCACAGTTACATCCAGGGAATCCCTCCCGCTCATAAAAGAGATCTGCTAGTTGAAATAATGTTGTTTTGAAAAGAAAAAAAAAAGAAAAAAAATCAAGTGTATTGTATAGCAAATGAATTGGTCAGCCTGAGGAGTATTACTTCATACCCCCCAGTGGTAACGTATTGATGACCAGAATAGCAATAGAATCAAGCAGTCTGCAGAGGAAGTGAACTGCGAGCAACTGAGAGGGGTGAGGTGGACGGTAGTCCTGATGGCTGTGGAATCCTCCACAAGTAGTCAACAGTGGAGTCAGAGTTCTGTATAGACCAGCAATGGTGGCTATGACAGTATACTATAGCCCACACAGTGTGATACACAGACAGCAATGAAATCAGAATCACAGTCAATGGTTCCCTGTCACAGCAGGGTACCTGCGGTTGGGGAGCGTCCTGGTCACCAGTGTCATCTGATCTTCCCAGTACAGCGGGGCTGAAGTCTTTTAGGAGTTCTGGTCTCCTGTGCAGCGGTCTCTGGGCTAGATGTCCACGGGGGTTCGGGAGTTAGCAGGGCGCTCACTCACAATAGTGGAACGCCGTGCGAAGCTCCCAACCCCGTCTTATCAAGGAGGCGGAAGTGTGGGGGGAGGAGCCGCCTGACGCTCCACGGGGCCGCTGCGTTCCACCCTGGAACGCAGCAGCCAGTCCTATACTATGCCGCACTGTGGTTAGCTGCCAGGGTGGAAAGCAGCGGCGCGAATCCTCACACTTATTCAGAAATTCATGAATGAACAGGAAATGATATAAAGCACTTCCTGTTCATTCATAACTGGGGAGACATAGTACTTAGTACTTTGTTTACAAACATTGGAGTGATGAGCGATCTCTCCTGTGTTTGCTCTGCACACAGAGGATCGGAAAATATCACAGATATTTACCGATCCTCTGCTCAGCAATACACAGAGCCGCTGTCATCCTGAAACTGACAGTATGACAGCATCTATGCTCTCCTCCCTGCTCGACTGCGGCTCCTCTCTCCTCCCCGCTCGGCCATCCTAATGACAAGTGGCTCCCTCCTCGGCCCTCCCCACCGTATGCAGCGCTACATTTCTCTTTGGATCCCCACTGCCTCTGCCCATAGAGGCGAGGGAGCGCAGAGGGGATTTGAGAAGAAGCAGATCCCAGCATGGGGAGGGCAGGAGATCCTGTCAGATGACAGCTATTAATTTACAGGGGACCGTCAGGAGAACACTTCTGCTATAAGTTCATGTTCGCTAAAGCTAAAGGTTTGACGGGTGCACGCAAATTTTAAAGTTTGACATGTTTAATATCTATTTATCCAACGTGACCCCTTCTTTTATATTTTACCAAAAAAATTGGGCAATAATAAATGTTTTACAACATAACGCAGGGAAAACAGGTTTTTTTTTCCAACATTTTCCATTCTTTTTTTCATTATATAGTAAAAAATAAACACGCCAGTGGTGATTAAATACCACCAAAAGAAAGCTCTATGTGTCCCCAAAAAATTATATAACCTTCATTTCAGTACAGCGTTGCATGACGGAATAAATGTCAGTCAAAGTACTGCAGAGCTGAATACTGAAAAATGGCCTGGCCAGGAAGGGGGTTTAATACACTATCGAAAAAATCCTTTAATAGAAAAAAGAACACAACAGGGAATTTTGAAAATTCCTTTATTAAAAAAAAAAATTGATCCAACAACGTAATCCTAATGTCAATCATGATGTCCAGCGTAGTCCCCAACAACGATAACTCAGCAAAAACCCCCCCCCCAAAAAATGC
>NW_017306677.1:295348-361451 GCF_000935625.1 Nanorana parkeri
AAATGCCCGCCGACCCGACGAACTCCCGCCGCAAAATGACAATCTGACAGATGCTGGCAAAATATAAACAACTGGGCATTTCTCTGCACCTGTCATATCCCGGACCGGCCGAATCAAAACAAATGGGCGGAGTCGGCTTTTACGTCACGGCTGGCTCTGCCCATTGTTTTTATTTAGTGACAGCACATTGTCCTCAAATAACCTGAGGGTGCTGGGCTGCCATTGAATGTCAACTGGCCGGAGCCAGCCATGTCTGCTTTGGCAGACCATTCTCCCCGCATCGGCTGTGATGTTCCCCCACCTTTGGGTGCGGGACGGGCTATAGTGAATAACCCGTCCAGCAGCCTTTTGGTTCAGCTAAACCAAAGGGCTCCGTCGGCCGAAGTGAGCCCAAGGATCAGGCGAAGCTACAGCTAAATCCTTCGGCTCCTCAGGCCCCATTCACACTGAGCGATTTATCGCGCGGTAATTCCCGCAATATCGCGGTTATTTACTGCGCGATATCGCTCTCCAATGCATGGCAATGGGGCTCTGTACGTCGCTGTCGCGGGTCGTGTGTCGCTACAGCAGGACCCTTTTTAGAGCGGATTTTGCCGCGATTCTAGCTTGCTCAATGCAAGCATTTGCGCGATATCGCGCGACAAACGCGCGATATCGCGCAAAATGCAAATCGCGCGACAAACGCGCGATTTGCGAATCGCTCAGTGTGGATGGGGCCTTAGTGAATAACTCTCTAAGAGGTCAGTCTATCATTGTTTGATCAGCACCCTTCTTTTTTCATGGAAGAGTACTAGCAAGTTTGTCCACGTCTGTGTGTTTGCTAGAAAGGGCCTGCTACATGGAAATGCAGTCTTTAGGAAATATCAGAATTGTCTAGGACATTCCTTGTTTGGTCTTCATTATTTTCTCTCCATAGTACTTCACCAAACGACAGTAATTGAATGACAGTACTTTCTCTAATTCATTCTATTAGTTGAATAAAGCTTGAAAAACACATCCAGAGAACACATCCGCTCCCTCAATTACCTTTGTTCCTTTGGAAATACGTCATACATGTTTTTTCCCCATATCTTCCAGGTATTCAAGGACCTCTCCAGACTAATCACATTTTGGGAGTTAAAAAAACACTTAGAGTCTGAAATAATGAAACGCAAACGCTGCATGAAGATGTAGTTATTACTGTATTGAACTATTAATAGCCTTTAGTGTTTGTATAGTGATTGTATAGTGTTCTTTGTATATGTTTTCCTTTAGGACTGAAAAGTAAAGCTTTTTTTCCATCGTTTAATCAGAGAAATATGAAATGTTGCGTATGAATAATTGGATTCAACATTTTCAGCAAGCGGGCGGAACTCCCAGATTGTTTTTTCTTATTTGTTGTTTACTGTCCAGTCTGAAAAAAAATAAAAAAAGATTGTTGTTTACAAAGCTTAAGTCAGAACTCCGGCCAAAAGTAACAAGATCACATAAATAGCCTATTTCTAGGTAAAATAGCAAAACGCATATGCTTCGGCTCGGCTGAGCTGTAGTGACAATCGAAGTGGGGAGAATGATGTGCAAAGCAGACCATTTTCCCAGCGACTGACAACAACTGGGTGGAGCCAGCGGTGATGTCATGGCTGGCTCCGCCAAGTTGTTGTCATTCAATGACAGCGCAGCGTCCTCGAGGATACTAGGCTGTCATTACACGATAGCAACTGGGCGGAGCCAGGCATAATGTAACGGCTGGCTCAACTCAGCTGTTGTCCTTCAATGAAAGACCAGCATCCTCAGGTTATTTGAGGACACTGGGCTGCCATTAAATAACAACTGGGCGGAGCCGGCTGTGACATCACAGTTGTTTTCATTTGTCCGGGACCTGCAAGAAGACTCTGGCAGGTGGCGGACAAATATAAACAGTTGGGCGGAGCTAACGGTGATGTCACCGCTAGCTCCGCCCCAATTGTTTATATTTTACCAGCATCTGTCAGAATCTTCATTCTGCTGAGGGAGTTCGTTGCATGCGGTCGGGTCGGTGGGCATTGGGTTTTTTTTTGACGAGTCACTGGACGTCGTGGATGTCGTGATTGATCCTGGATTACGTCTTTGGATCAATTTTTGGGATTTTATTTTAATTAATAAAGGAATTGTCAAAGATTTTGGTTTTGGTTTTTGTTCAAGTAAATAATTTTTTTTCAAAAGACTGGTCTCTTATTTAAATTTTTAACCCTTTTTAACCCTTTAGTACCTCTTACTCCTTCACAAGAGGGGTGGCGCATCTGGTACCCCAATGCAAATAAGGCCCGTGCCCACAGACCCCCAAAACCAACGCCCCTGGGCTTGTGGGGAAGAGGTCCTTGTCCCCATCGTAAAGGGGACAAGGTGCTTTTCCAGGGAGACCCTGGAAAAGAACCCTCCCAGTGCCGATGGCATGTGGCCTGGTATGGCAGGGAGGGGGGGGGGTGATCGCTCATCCCCCCTCCCCCTATCCTGCCCTGCCAGGCCTGTGCTCAGATCAAGGGTCTGGTTAGCAATTTTAGGGGGGACCCCACATTATTTCACCATTTTTGGGGGTCAGGTTCCTCCTTAAAATTCCTACCAGACCTAAAGGGCCTGGTATAGCTTTTGAGGAAACCACACTTTCTTTTTTAACTTGGGGTCCCTCCTAACTTTCCTAACAGACCTAAAGGGTCTGGTAAGCTTTGGGAGGGGGACCCCATGCTTACATGTATTTGATTTTTTTTTTTTATTTTGTTTACATTTTTTCTATTCTGCTCGGCGGCATTCGGCTACTCACTCGGCCCCTATGAGAAAAGGAGCAAATGGCAGCAAGTGATCTGCTGGAGCTCCGGCTCAGCCGATCCAGGTATTGCATCAGCTGAGTCGAATGGCTTCTGCATTTTGGCTCGGCAGAGTATGTTCGGCTGACCGAAGGCAACAGATGTACGGCTGATTTTAGCCGATTAAATCAGACGTACAGAGCCCAAGTGAATAGCCGAACACCATTCAGCTCAGTTAACTGTGGCTCGGTTATTCACTAGGCTGCCTTCGGCAGCTTAGTGAATAACCCTCTTAGTTTTCGCAACCTTAGTTTTTTATAACCTTAGTTATAAGGTTGATAGATCAAAGAAAAGGCTCCAGAAGAACTGCTTTTCCACTGCTACCTTGGTCACCAGTAAAAGACCATGTCTATATTGTTTCCCTCTGCTCTTCATCACTTGACATCTGCTCACATTACAACTTGCAATCCCACATACATAAACACAACAATGATTCAGCCTGGCATTTTGTGTACAAATACAAACCACTTTCTCTCATTTCCCTTAGCCGATTATTCTTAACAAGAGAAGGGTCAACAAACAGATGATAAACAGGCTGTTTATGTGAAGCTTGAATGGGGCAGTAATGAAGTCAGCTCAGCTGGGCTGTTTTCAGTGGAAATCGCTGATTAAATAAATAGAGATTTATTGCTCCGACTAACGCACACGGACATTTCATGGAAATAATATAACACAGGTCTAATGCAAAGTGAGTAGCACAATAATTACTCTGAAACTTAAAGCACTTCCATTTCATATAAAGTAATATGATGTCTTCTTGTATACGCTGATTGTTTACTAACATGCTATAGAACGTATTCATGTAAAGCGAACCTGTAGTTGCCTTATGTTGTGTATTCTTAACCAGGACTTTTGTTTTTAGGCTGGCTTGACATCTATGCATTGTGGCAGCACAGGGTTGGGCACAATATGATGTGTTTTGCGTTGCAGTGCCATGGCACCCCAACACAGTACAAATACAATACAATAAGGCACATAGCATGCGTTGTGGCAAGCTGTGTTACAAGAACATCTGCATGTCTGATAAGTATCCCACCGCACACCTGACCAGTATACCTCTTAATGATTGGTGCCGAAATGGCTGTGGATGGCGCAGCTCAAATCAGTGAAGATACAGTTTGTTACCAGCAATTGAAGAAATATGTCTTTATTGACCTATATTCATATTGCCACAAGGATGGCAACATTTCGGGACCACACAGGGTCCCTTCATCAGGGACCGTTGCTATCTAGGGATGTCCCAATACCCCTTTTTTAAGACCAAGTACAAGTACAAGTACTTCCCCTCATGTACTTGCCGATACCAATTACCGATACTTTTTCTTAAAGGGACAGGGGACATTTGTAAAAAAACAATAGACTAATGATTTTAGGCCAATTTGTTTATGATTATGAAGAACTTTAATTTAAGACTGTTTTAGAACAACATTTTTTTTAACCTATCCATGTTTTCAACCGCGATAGTGTGGGACCGCCCAGGCAGTATTGCGGCGGGAAACCGCGCAATCTGCCTGGCGCGTATGGAGTGCCATTAGAAAATGGTGTGCGATTCCGTGACCGGCCAGCCATCTGTTCGGTTTCGTGCACGATGACCGGGCGGTCACGGATTGCACACCACTGCCGATCGCGCTGCCAGTGCCATTATTTTCTAATGGCACTCCAGTCGTGCCAGGCAGATTGTGCAGCTTCCCGCCGCAGTTTTCCCTGCCTGTGCGGTTGCACACGATCGCGGTTGAAAACACTTCTCCAGGCTCTTCACCTGTTTGTGAGTGGACCCCTGCGATTTGTGAATAGACCCCTATATTTTGTATCGGGACAAGTAGATTGTCAAGATGATCAGGCTCCCACTTTAGTCATTGGGCAAGTTTTTTATTTTTTTTATTTATTCTCACATCCCTGCAGCCGCTGTGCCATCCACGCCCCCTTCCCTGTCACTGCTCCACGCCCCCCGTCGTCACCGCTCCACGCCCCCTGCCCTCGCTTGCCCGGAACTATATGTCCCGGGCGTCGGGCAATACGAAAACATCGTATTGCTTGCGCATCGGCGTTATGTACCGGGGCATTTTCACAAGTACAAATGCTTGTGAAAATGCCCTGTATCGTGCCCGATACCGAAGCTAGCATCGGTATCGGGACATCCCTATTGCTATCCTTGTGACAATATGACTATTATGCGGACTTCGTTGTATTAGTGATGTATCCCTTGCTGAGACCTCTATGCCTGGCCTTTATAAACAGATATAATCACAGTGGACAATCTTTATCAGATAGCTGAACTCACCAAATACCTTTTCATCCACAAAGCTCTTTATTGAATGCAGTGGGTTACAGCAGACATCAGGCTGCAGCAGATGATAAAATGACAGTATTTGCAGATCAAAACATGGTAATGTTTCCCCCCATGTGAGCATATTATCATGTGGCCATAAGACAAGCAGCCATTTTGATGCCATAAGGTAATGTGAGGAAGAAAGGGGAAATACATCATACGGAACACAGTATAAGATGATACAATAACCAAAATGCCCACTTGATGGCAGTATATTAACTGGCTATACTAGTAATACGCTAGTACTGCTTAGGGAAATTAACTATATAAATTCTCACTTCACATTATTATAAATATTAACCATGACTATGCATTGTGTCATGTTTTATACGGTAACTGTAACAGCACAACTATACTTTATCAATAAAGACGTTTGTTTGGGCACATTTCTCCAGCATGCTGGTGACATCCTGTATATTCAAAAAAATCTGCAGGGACGTTTTTTCTTCTGTTGTCTTTCTTTGGCTGGTCATTCCAATGGGCTGCCATAATGCAAAACATGTTAATGCACAAAATTCCCCGTTAATATGACTTTTTTTTTAGCAACGGTTACATTTATCTGCTACTTCTCTCCAGTGTTCTCTAGAATTGTTATATTGTATCTATTGTTACCAAAATGTATTTATTTCCTATGATCGTCAGCTCCATCTAGTGGCCATAATGCAGAATTTTACAGATTTACTGCTGTTTATAATATTTGAAGAACTTTCAACAAGAAGAGAAAATAGCTTTACGAACATTCAAGTTTGCCCCACTCTCACAAAAACTGTTTAATTCTCACGGAACAAATGTATGTTCTTTGGATGAATACCTACGCAATTGTATTTGAAATAAATAGACCCCTAAGTGACTGACCAAGAACGAGCACAATTTGTGATGTTTTAACCTTTTTGCTGCATGCTTGTTCCCGGTCTGTGACTGTGTATTAAAGGTAGACAAATCCAGGCACTTAGTATTTTTAGGAATAAGGCCAGGCATGGGTATCCACATATGTCTTGTACAAGTGTATGCATACCCAATTTTTTGTTAATGTTGGCTGGAGTAGGGAAAAGATATAACCCCTATCAAATTATTTTTTGCTGTCTGTGTCCCATTACTTTCACTTCAACAGGATGCAGCAGACATTTGCAATGTGACTATTGGCTTTTCACTGGAAGTGATTGGCTTTAAAGTTGCCCTATCACTTCCACGGGCTGGCTAACATGCTCCTCCGCCGCCTGACACCGCCGCTATGTTTCCACGGCTCCGCAGCCCCTGCTGCGTGCCCAGGTCCAGCATTGCAGGCGTCAGCAGAGAGAGGGGAGAGAGACCAGAGAACATCCATCTCTTGCTCTGTCTGCTTATGAACACTCACCATCACCAGGCAGAAGTAAACCATAGTCTGAAGAACTAACCCTAACAAATGCAGAAACAACAACAATCAGAGCTCAGGTTGACTAAACCCTAGTTTCCCACTAAATTTGGAATAGGGACACTCGAGCTTATGGTGAGGTCCCTGCACTAGGCTTTACTTTAAATGTGGACTTAGTGCTGCTGAGCTGCTAATAAATGCTCAAAGCCATGCACACTCCCTGCTGAGATGCAAATTTACCAGAGTACTCCTGAAATTGGACTGGGGCATAAAAGTGGACTGTTGAAATTTAAGATGAGAGTATTGTTTTGAGCATGTGTTAGCAGAGATCAGAGCATATGAATAATAATGATCTATTCTTATCATATAGATTTTTTAGGTTCCGGTGAAAAAAAATAGAGTATTAAATAAAATATGCTTTAACCACTTGAAGACCAGGTATTTAGACCCCCTACCTGGACAGGCCAATTTTCAGTATTTAGTGCTGCGGGAGGGAGGGGGGAGAATGGGAGGCACGGCCGGCAGCTCATACAAACGACCTGCTCTATACCCGGCGGATCGCTTGTATGTTAACAGGCATCGCTGCCTGTTTTTAAAATGATTGTGTTTCCCATGGGCGTGGCTGAGTGGACGTCTAAAGACGCCCGCTCAGATCTAGAGAGCTCCTGGCCGGCCGTTTTTTCACAATGGTTGGCCGGGAGGCAGTTAAAACATACAGCACAGCAGAGATGCTAGAATTTTATTATTTAGAACTAAAATCAAAATATAGTTGGGGGTTCTCAATGTGCTGATAAATCGCTTTAATTGCTATTATACATTCATTATACATTAATACATTCAACCATTATTACCAACCATCACAACCAGTATTACATTCATATTAGAATGGTTGCAGAGGCCACAACAAACAAAACCTAAAATTCTTTTTTTTTTTTTTAATATATAAATCATTTTACAGACACATTCAAAAGCTTAGAATTTGCAAGTAATGTGATCTATAATAGGCCCTCATTCACAACTTAGCATGTCAAACAAAGTTCAACATGAGGAATCCCATTATTTTCTAATGATGCCATTTTACAAGTCACATGCCACTTGTAGCTTGAAACAGTAAAAGAAGCTTTTCTTTGAGCAGACTTGTGCATTTCTGGCCCAATAGACTTCAATGTGTCTGAAAAACACCTGAAAAACATGCATCTTTTCACATGATTTCATGCCTAACAACGATCTCCTCCTCTTAGTAACTAGCTTTCCATTGGCTAAAACAAAAATGCTTAAGCCTGATATATGCAAAAATAAACTTTCAAAATCTCCTGAAAAGTGTGAATGGTGCTCAAGGACTTAAACTTTGTTGTTGTTTTTTCCATAAAAAAAGACAAAAAAAATGTTTTCAGGGTCGAAAATGGCAATTTCAGACCAGGGAGCACCCAAGGACTCGATTCAGACATGTGCATTACAGTAATGAGCAGTAAAACACATTTTTTAATGCATTTTTCGTGGCAGGGGCTAATGAACAGAATTTTATGTGGTTTGTTGGCACCCCAAAGCACCTTGCCAGTGCACTACAAAGCATTTGTGTTTCAGCACACCCCAATGCACAGATGTGATGAAGAAAATTATGCAGGTCCTGCATTGTGGTGCATGGCAGTTCATTCAAAATGAATGGGCTACCGTACCGCAACATACGTTATTGCTTGAAATAAGGTACATTAACACATGTGCATTAAGGCATCACAAATGTCTGGATCGGCCTTCAATAAATTTATTTAAAAAAATCTTCATCAGATCATTTTTTGGCCAGTTATTCACAGGGGATAATCTAACTACAAAGTGGATCGCACGTTTGGATTAGTGGGATATAACAGTAGAAGACAATGCATGAAAACATGGCTTCCACATGAAGAATTTTATGATAGACAATGATTTCTTATACTTTAGTAATCATAGTGTAGCAGTGCTGAGCCTGTGACATCAGCGAACAGAAGGGTTACTGTGTGTGTTCTGGTGGATCCTCTGTAGAGATAGTCTGGGTTGGAAGCCTCCGAACTTACATACTGCTGGGCTGATATATTTTTCAATTTGTACATCTCAAGACTCGCTATTTGAATAAATCAGTTAAGTGCATGAATAGATTCATTAAGCCGATGTTGACAACATCCAGGTAGTGAAAACAATCTAATAATCTTCTCTAGAACGGACTAGTAAGTGGTCATTCCATAAATACAGCAAATGGGTCCAATATAGATGACTTACTGGGGGTATTTTAGGATGAATCACATTATGTGAGATTCTAAATGACTCTTTATTGAACTCTGTCATTTGTCATTAAGACAGAAAAGAATCCTCCTTCTTGTTATTGTGTAAAACGTCACCACATTATAGCACGGATGTTCCTCTATATAAACCTTGTTCTCATGTGAATCCCAACAACAGCTGGATTGATCGTCATAATCGTCAACCTTCTGCACGTAAGTTACTTTTATTCTTACATATCAAAGCATCAGATGTTATCAGAGGAAAAGATATGGATTGGGTTCATAGCTTATATCAGAAAGCTTACAAAGGGGGAGTAAAATAGGAGATAATTTATGATTTTAAAGTATATATTTGTGAATATATATTTTTATATAGAAAAATATATTTACATTTATATATTAAATATATTATTTATATATAGAAAAGAAAAATATAACAGCCTACCGTTTCTTTTTCTAGCAAAAACATTTACCATATTGGAGAGACTTAATACTGAATTGTAAGAAAACATTTGAAAAATACAATTCTGAGACTGTAACAGATGAGATGTACATATATAACATGCTTATTGTAAACATAATGTGGTCTTAACGTGAACCTGTGTCTAGATTAAGCATGTTAATGTATTTATATATTCTGAGCAAGCAGTTAAAGCCTTTTAAAACAAGCCCTCATTCACCTCTCTAGTTATTAGGCATTAAAGAGAAATGTGTCCTTGAAATTCACAACAGACTGTTAAATCCAGGCTTCTCCCTCCGAAGAGCAGACCTAGGCAGCTTGCCACCCTTCTAATGAAAACACACAAGAAAACAATTCCGAGTCTTTGTTGTGATTTTTGAGGCTTTTTCAGACCCCATTCAAACTAAGCGATTTGTAGCGCAATTTCAGCTCACAAATCGCTCAAATGTCGCTCAAATATCGCTCAATTTCGCTTAATGTAGCTTGTCCAATGCATTTCAATGGAGCTGTTCACATCTCACAGCTCAATGTCGCCTGTAACTTGTAGCTCAAGCTTGTCGCACGAACATGACCTATTTTTTCAGCGGATTTTGTGCGATTTGGCCCCAATAGGCTTTGATAGACTGCAAAAAGAAGCGCTACGTAGTGCGACAAAATGTGCTACACCGCACGACACCCGGGACAGGTGTCCGGGCTCACGCGGCAATGCAGGCAGCGAATGCCGCTTGGCTCCATTGATTTCAATGGGGTGACATCCAAGCAGCAATCAAAGAAAAAAGGCAGAAGTACCTTTTTTTGCGAAACAAATTGCTTCATACTACAAACAGCTAGATAGGTCAGGAGATGGTTTGCTTTAAAACTCTTTTACTGCTTGTTCAGAGTTTGTAAATAATTGTGTCCATAATCTGAGAACAGGAGCACTATTAATATATTTTGTAGAGAAGACATCATCATATATTTCCCAAAAACACCCTAAAATGCCTATGGCTCATAAATATTATATCGTTCACATTATGACAGTTGCTTTCCTCCCTACACAGAAACTAATATATGATTTCAATGTGTTATATTTTATTTAGTGTTATATTTTAATAGGATGTGTGAGTATCACACCCAGGAGAAACTTAAATGCAGCCATGGAAAAAACACACTTTTAGGGTTTGTGTAAACTGACATTTAGGTCTTGCTGCTGATTCTGTATGTGCCTGTGCAGCATTTGCATAGGATCTGGAACACGGTGGTTTAATATTTTTTATTTATTTTTATTTTTCTGTACCCTATTGTACAAATCAATAGGAACATAATGTAAATGCATGGTATACAAATCCCAAAGAGGACCTTTTTTTCCCCTTGGAAGCACCAAATAGGATAATAGTCAGATAGTTGCAAACACAGCCCTTCGGCAGGCTGTTCGCCACGTTTTGGCTGTCCCTTCGGCTCAGTCGAGCTGAAGCATATGCCTTCAGCTCGGCTGCCTTCGGATGCTGTACGGGCTATTGTGAATTGTGTACGGCAGCCCTTCGGTTCGACTGAACCGAAGGGCTCCGGTGGCCGAAGAGAGCCAAAGGATCAGCCGACGCCATGGCTGTATCCTACTGCTCAATAGTGAGAAACCCCTTAAGTTTCCCTTTAAGTTATTATAATAGTACAGCCTTCTCAAGGATAGGGATGTGTACTGCTATTCACTTGTATTCTCTTCTTGTAAGAGCAGAAAGATCACCCCAATGTCAAGCAGTAAGGTCTCTATGGAGGCAGATTTGTCTCCTGCCTGAGATCAGTGCTGAAAATTGAAACTGTTTCTTGGCTGCTATAGGAGGGTAAAACGGTTAGTTATCAAAGCCTTTATTTTTCTATTATGTGATGCCGAATACTTATTCTGTATTGGTGACTCATTTGTTATTGAAGCAAGTTGGTTAGAATAACAGCCAGGCAACCAGTATTTTTAGAATGAGAGTAATGTAGTGCCAGCCTCTACGTTTGACTCAAGTAACACTGTATTACGACTACTAACTTAATTTCCTATGTCCTTCAGCTCCATCTAGTGTCTATAATTAAGTATTACATCACAATACATACGGTCTGAAAAGAAAATATATTTAAAAAGTATGTTTTTGCCATTATTCACCTTAGTATAAAAAGTATACAACTATGGTAAATGTAAGGTTTTCACAGAACATATATATGTTTTATTTTCTTGCTGCAATTTGGTTGTTGCTTATATTGAGGATATATTTTTTTGTATTGTGCAGACTTCTCCAGCCATGATGCTGAATACATTACTGCTGTGTCTAGCTATTATCCAGGCAATTCAAGCAATGCTTACCTCAGGCTCTGGCAATGGGCGTTTTGAAGACATCAATTCTGGCAATAGCAATGGCAGATACAACTATCCGAGTTTACTACGTAAAGTGAAGGAATCTGGATTGGTTGTACCAGGTAAGAGATAGAAAACTTTTTTAAAAAGGAAAAAAATCTTTACTTGAAAGTTTCTAATTTAAATTTTTTTGCAAGATTTTTATTTAGAGATCTGGTCGTTATAATAAATATTTAAAACCATGGCAAAGCAGCGAAAAAAAGGCTGTAAATAGTTATCTTTTTGCTGCCCACTGCCGCTGAATGCTGCTCTGGTGCACAGAAATCTTCTACCGAAGTCCAAAGGTAAAGCAACACCTCTCGAAGTGTCAGTCTTCTGGGTCCTATGCAGCTTGCACTAGTACCTCCTGCTGTCCTTTATCCACTACAAGATACTGTAGTAATGTGGAGGTCAGAGGGAGGAACCAGTTTAAGCTGCAGGGGACCCAGGAGACTGACAACCCCAGAAGTGTTGGTAGTATATATATATTTTTTAAGGCATGCATACAGTAGGGTGCTATATAATATATATTGTAATTTCTCCCATTTTTTAAGACAGAAAAATTATGTTTCTGGCACAAAACATACACTATATAACCAAAAGTTTTGGAACGCCTGCCTTTACACGCACATAAACTTTGATGGCATGCCGTTCTTAGTCCGTAGGGTTCAATATTGAGTTGGCCCACCCTTTGCAACTATAACAGCTTCAACTCTTCTGGGAAGGCGTCCACAAGGTTTAGCAGTGTGTCTATGGGAATGTTTGACCATTCTTCCAGAAGCACATTTGTGAGGTCAGGTACTGATGTTGGACGAGAAGGCCGGGCTCGCAGTCTCCACTCTAATTCCACACAAAGGTGTTCTATCGGGTTGAGGTCAGGACTCTGTGCAGTCCAGTCAAGTTCCTCCACCCCAAACTCACTCATCCATGTCTTTATGGACCTTGCTTTGTGCACTGGTGCGCAGTCTTGCTGGAACAGGAAGGGGCCATTCCCAAACTGTTCCCACAAAGTTGTGAGCATGAAATTGTCCAAAATGTTTTGGTATGCTGATACCTTAAGAGTTCCCTTCACTGGAACTAAGGGGCCAAGCCCAACCCCGAAAAACAACCCCACACCATAATCCCCCCTTCACCAAACTTTACACTTGGCACAATGCAGTCAGCAAGCACCGCTCTCCTGGCAACCGCCAAACCCAGACACGTCCATCGGATTGCCAGACAGAGAAGCGTGATTCGTCACTCCAGAGAACACGTCTGCACTTCTCTAGAGTCCCGTGGCGGCGTGCTTTACACCACTGCATCCGACGCTTTGCATTGCTCTTGGTGATGTATGGCTTGGATGCAGGGGCTCAGTCATGGAAACCCATTCTATGAAGCTCTCTACACACTGTTGTTGTGCCAATCTGAAGGCCACACGAAGTTTGGAGGTCTGTAGCTATTGACTCTGCAGACAGTTGGCAACTTCTGCACACTGTGTGCTTCATCATGCGCTGACCCGCTCTGTCATTTTACTTGACCTAGCACTTCGTGGCTGAGTTGCTGTTGTTCCCAGTTGCTTCCACTTTGTTAAAATACCACTAACATGTGACTGCGGAATATTTAGTAGCAAGGAAATTTCACAGAACACCTGAATCCAATGATTTGGAGGGGTGTCCCAATACTTCTGGCAATATAGTGCATCTTTCATTTGCAGCTGAAATTAAATGTACTGCGAAAAGTAAACAATTGAAATGTACAAAAATGCATAAATATTATTCAAATTGATCAAAAACTGATGGAAACAGGAGTAGAGAATGGTTAATTTTTTTTTATATGTGTGCCCCTCTGGGAAGATTTTATTTCACTTCCTGTCCTGCAGGTATAACAGAAAGTAAGAGGAAACCTCTCCAAGTAAATCAAAATCCCCTCCCTGAAAGTTGTCACTGTAACCCATTTGAAGAGTCCAGTCATCTCCTTTTCTGGTGGCCATTCCAAATTTTGGATCTTGCCTCACTTTGAGTCCAGGGACACAATTGGATTATGGGACCCTCACAACCTACCTGACAGGGCCCCCCTCCTACCTAACAGGAAACCCCACCCCTCCACTGAACTCTCCGGCTGCCTATGCCTCCACTATCTGCAGTTTTGAAAGAGCATATCCACATTATTCATTATTTTTATGCAACTTTTGTATGTGTGGATGCATGAAAATTAGTATTATCGCACACTGATAAAAAAATAATCATGTGTCAGATTATTATTATACTTAGGGGTATACAGTATACTGTATATAAAGGTTTTCACACAGTATTCACATAACTTTCATCCAAAATAGCTGAATAACTATTTTTAGTTGGATTCAAACGGAAACATTTGTGAATCCTGGGTGAAAGTTGTATAAAATGTATTTGGACACATTTGTATTTTGATCCATAAACTATTGTTAGTAGCTTTGGACATTTCATTTTTGGTATGTTTGTCCCAATATTTATGGATAACCTATAAAACAAGAGGTCTTAAAACACACAGCTACTAAACATTTCTGTCTTCATGGAAACTACTAGCATAATGTCATTATAAAATCTTGCTAAAATAATACAATTGCACATTTCAGGAAGTTTAGCCCGATCAGAGGCTCTTCGAACAGACATGGGAGCAGTTGAGGAAGACCTGATGGAGGATTACAGTCTGCTGGACACAAGGGTAATTTTATATACTTGGACCTTATATTGTGTATTATCCACTGCTTTGCTATGAACATTTTATACGGTAGATGTTCCTTATGCCTAAGATTCCATTTACACGGGGCATTCTGGGTTCCCGCAGCAAAAACCTACAGATTCTTGTGGCAAAAATCCCGGGTGTCCTCTTCAGACACGTCCACTGTACCCATTAAAGTAGGATAGATGTGTCCAGGGACAATCATCTATTCCAAACCGCATGTAAGTGTACTATGTCATTTACTTCAATGGGTACAATGAGACACCTAGAATTCCTGCCGCAAGGATCCATACGTTCTTGCCACAGGAGTCCCAGAATGCCCCGTACGAATGGGGCCTTAGTATAGTAACCTTAAAGGGACCCTCTTCCCAAGTACCTTATCCTGTTTACATTATGCAGCTCACCAATAAAACATGTACCTGTTAAATATCTATCCATGTTACTACACACTAAAGTCACAAGGTGCTTTTTTTTTGTTAAGCCAGAGAATCAATATATGAAGCATCCATCCCTAATATTTTAAGACAAGTATTCCTATTGGTCATCCTACGGAATGGTTGCCATAAAGAATAAAGACAGATTTGCAGTTAGGCAAGTAGACATATTCCTAAGGGCAGTCTTTCCCTCTTCACAATCACAGTTGTCATGTTCAAAGGGCATTTCACATTTAACAAAACAAAAAAACACGATACTTGGTCTTCAAAAGCTGATTTCTGTTGATCTCTTGTTTTGACATAAGGTTTACAATGGATTTTCAATCTAGAGCTGAATAACACCAAAATAAATGGAAAACAGCAGCATATTTACATAGTTAGCCGGGTTAAAAAAATCAACATATCCTTAAACTTGAAGCAAAAGACAAAAATAAATAAGAGGAAGGAACCCCTAAAATAATTTCAGGTCTCAGGGAACCCTTACTAAAACTATTTAATAGGAAACATTCCCCCTACACTGGTGGTTATTTGGAGGAATGCAACCCTTACAGACAGCTAAAAAAATAATTGGTGCCATCCTGCTGGCTTTGCCAAGTGCCGTTGGCCCTGGAAGTATGCAAGCACCATCAGATGAAAGGTCATTCCTCCACAGCTCAAGGAACTCCTATCAACCAGGAACCCAAGTTGAGAATGGCTGCTATAAGGCAATTGGATACTCCCTGGAGTAACAATACCTCTTAGGCTGGGTTCACACCTAGGCAGCACCGTTTTTGCTTCTGTATACATGCGTTAACAGCATGCTGTTATTTGCGCATGTATGCGCGTTGTGCACATTTGAAGATGCGCGTTTTGATTGGCAGCTTATAAACCATTGTGGGCAGTGGAAGAACGCGCGTATAAACGCGCAAAAACGCTCATGAAAATGTTCAACATGATACTGTTGTGCGTTTTTGGGGCATTTCCAGTTAAGTCTGTGGGGTAAAAAAGTGCTTTTGACTGCCCAAAGAAGCTCCTGTACCTTTTCGAGCAAATGGAATTTTTCTACTGGCGTTTTTCTGCTCAGGTGTGAACCAGGGCCATTGAAAATCATGGGATTTCTTGTGTTGAGCAGTTAAAAGCGCTTTTCAAACTGCTCATAAACTCCTAGGTGTGAACCAGGCCTTATATTTAGTTATATTTATATTTAGTGTATTTATTGTATTTAGAAAAACTTCCACTCTACACTGCTGGCTACAACTAACTTGTATAGAAGTCTATACCACATTTTCATAGCTCTTTCAGGGCTCTTTTTCCTCCAGACGCAAAGAGTGTCCCCTTAAAGGAGAACTATGGGGTTAAGGCTTTTCCCCATAGTTCTCCTTAGGGTAGCGGGAGGACACAAACTAGCGTCCTCCCGTCACCCTAGGCTCAGTATACTGAGACGCCGCAGTATACCGTGAGCTGTTGCTCGCTGTATACTGAGACGCCGCAGCTGAAGCGGATCCCGACAATTGTGCCGGGATCCGCCCAGCTGCGTGACTGACAGCTGGCTCTGCCTATCTAGAGGCAGAGCCAGCTGTACCCGCCCCCCTCCCCCGTCCGTTCCGCCAGTCAGCGCTGGCGGATCGGAGCGGGGAGGGGCAATCCAGTCCCTCCCCTGTCACGGCAGAGAGCTGTGACAGGATGGAGAGGTGAGTGAACGCCGGTATGTGTTCGCTCACCTCCCGATCTACTGAGCCAACCTGTGACAGTCTCATTGTCACAGATCGGCTAGAACTATGAGGTGAGTGAAAAGCACTCACCTCATAGTGCTCCTTTAATCATTGTCACTGACCTTAAAGTGAACAACTTTGCATCAAGTTTACTCTTAATGTAAACCATTTTGTATGTATAGAAGGTGACCATTTCCCCCTTTAATCGCCTCTTCTCATGGGAGAATATATTCAGTTCAGTTAATCTTTCCTCATAGCTGAAGTCCTCCTTGTGCTTTATATAATTTACATATATTATATAGTTTTATATATGATAGCTTTATATAGTTGACCAGCAGATGAAGGAAGCATTGTCTAAGTGTAACTCTAAGTGTAAACATGTCAACAATTGAAAATGACTGAAAGCCAATTTATATACTATAAGTACATAGCATTTATACTGTACCCACTGTAAGTTTCAATAAAGCAGAAACATGTATTTTACAACAATGAGTGGGTTAAAAAGAATGCTAAGATTCAAATTAGCCATACCGGTACAGCCATTGATGCTATAATACAAGCGATCTTGGCAGAATTGCAGTCATTTTGTCTATGGGCTGCCAAAAGATGTCTCAGAGTCCCTTTAGGGCAGGGGTAGCAAACCTCCGGCCCTCCAGCTGTGGTGCAACTACAAATCCCATGAGGCATTGCAAGATTCTCAAAGCCACAGACATGACTACCGAAGAGAGATGCATCATGGGATTTGTAGTTTCACCACAGCTGGAGGGCCAGAGGTTTGCTACCCCTGCTTTAGGGAAAGCAAAAAGGAATTGCCTAAATGTTTGCTCATTCATGTGTGAAAATCAGAACCTCCAGTGCATGACCAATATAAGACAGAGTAGCACATTTGACATCCCACAGATATTCCCCTGCACACAGGTCCTTCTGCCAAAGTCCACAGTTATCAATCAGTTCATCTTCTATGCTCCTCATCGCAACTTTTTTACTTTCTCTACAGCAGGCATTGTCTCTGGAGGTTTCCTCTCGCGAAGAGCGTTCTCCAAGGAGGTGTGTTCAACTTCACGAATCCTGCGTTGGTCACCTGTCCTGCTGTAGTCCGTGTGCAACTTGTTATTGCCGATTCTTCAATGCTATTTGCTATTGCAGAAAAACCAGCACTAACTGCCACCAAGGCAAAAACTAGCATAAATTTGCCCAATGGTCCCTAGGACTATCTACTGTGTGATGCTATGTAATAATATTTGATTGTATTTTTACTTCTACTTTTCTCTAACTTCTAACTTGCCTTTATAAACCCTCTAAAAGCAATTCAGGGCAAAGCAACAGGTACGTTTGCTTAAGAGCAGGGAGGGTAGTACACACATCCCTTCTTTGAGTTTCACTGCCAACCCAGGTCCATTGGCATCCTCTGCAAATTTGCTGTGTAAGGCCCAAACTCTTCACTGGATTGAAGCTTACACAGACCAAAGAACTGCACCTCCATGTGACAACTGGGCACTCAATTGTAATATTTATTTCACCTTTCCCGCTCTAAACCAAACCTGCTACTTTGCCCTAAATGAGTCAAATATAAAATATAATAGCGTGCTTAACAATGTGTCTATCACTGCTACTTATCTTATATCCCATGCTTACTAAACAGACACTATATTTATACTAAAGGATATGAAGATTTTTTTAAAGCGATATTAATATTTTAATGTAACTACAAATTATTTCAGCAACATGATTAAATGTGAACAGCTGAACTCACAAGATGATTTTGTGTTTCTTAAAAAAGAAGAAGGTTTATTTAAGAATTTTAGGAAGAACAAAAAAACTAAATAAGCTTTGTGGAATGTCATCTGGTAAAATAAAAAAAAATACTTTTTATTGAAAAAATATATATTAGTCTTACCCCACCAAGGGGAAGGGGGGATTATGAATGGTAAACATATACACTTATTTAAAAGAGCTTGAAGCATGATAAAAAGCAAAATTTTTGTATGTACAGTATATGCATGTAGAACATATACATTTTATGCAACGAACCCACCATATAATATGTAGGACCCCAAAAACTTACAATAGTAGAATACCATAAAAAAAGGTATCAGGATCCCTCATTATATTCCAAAATATTGTCAAGAAGTCTATCTTGGATGTTGCAGAAGACACAATTCAAATTTCCTAGATCTTATTGTTTTAACAAACTATATATATCCAAAGTCTAATGATATATTATAGCATGTACTGTAAATAACAATCCATTAGACTCTATTTGTATATACATGGAAAAAATAACGTTTGAAAACTTTATAAAACTTGTCACACAAGCCAAATGCACACAAAAAACCTTGCCACTCCATTAATGTAAGAGGAATCTCAATGTATATTGCAATCCTGCAGTGACTGAATGGAGGTATAACGGTTCCATCACACCAACCTAAACTCTTGAAATAAACTTGCGGACAGTCCAAGAAAAAAAAATATAAATTCAAGCTGCGCCCCTCAATCCATTGGAGGCCATCAACTCAATTGTCATATATCGCATTGTGCCACAAGGGGGATTTTGTTTGAAAAAACAGTCACAATGACTACTTCTCAGAGAAAACATACACCCCTGTGTTCCACAAGGTTGTCACATTGATAGTACCTATCGCTCGCTGTAAAGTTCAATGTTTTCATACAAACTCTATCAAACCTTTATAACGGACGACGCCCATGTAGGTTCATAGCATGTGGAATTCAATGTTCAATACACCATTAGGCTAATGCAAGTGGGCAATGCCCAAGTAGACTTTTGGTATTAGTAGGTTCCGTTGCAGTCAATCAAGCATCTGTTAATTCAAACAAAACCTCCTCAGGGTATGGAAGCTATAAGGCCCGGTTCACACCTGGACGTTTTGTAGCGCATTCCTACGCTCTGCAAAACGCTCAAACACCGAAATCCCATTATTTCCTATGGGTATGGTTGACACCTGGACGTATTACAGGCCGGATGAACACGCTACAAAACGCCCTACGCCAAAAGAAGTACAGGAGCTTCTTTGGGGCGTCTTTGTTGCGCGTTTCCATTGGGATACAGCCAAGTAGCCCTCGGAAATGCCAAGTAGCCCTTTGTCGCACGTTTTTACCACAAACGCGCATATTTGATATGCCTAGATGGTGAATTGAAGAGTTTTTGGGTCATCACCTGTGGAGAGTCAGCATGGCTGAGAGCAAAGAAGGGGTTAACTTGGGAGGGCAGGTACTTCCCCTACAGCCCTTCCTGTTAAAAAGGTAACACAGGTGAGAGAGGAGTGGGGAGTTGAGAGTCAGACAGAAAGCTGTGTGTGTGTGTGTGTAAAACAGTGGTCACCAGAAAAGGTGTCCGCATGAGAAGATTTTCTGTTGCCTCCTTCTTGGTTATGGGTATATTTTTAAGTAAAGTGGCTCTGTTACTGAGTTAAAAATACTGAGATAGAGGCACCCTGTAAAAAAATAAAAAACATTACTGATGCTTAATCTGTTTAGCGCAGGGGTAGCCAAACTCCGGCCCTCCAGCTGTGGTGGAACTACAAATCCCATGAGGCATTGCAAGATTCTCACAGGCACAGACATGACTCCCGGGGAGAGATGCATCATGGGATTTGTAGTTTCACCACAGCTGGAGGGACGGAGTTTGGCTACCCCTGCTTTAGCGCGCTGCAACCTCAATATTTACTCTGTTCAAGAGCTGTTGCTGCTACCCAGAGCATCCAGCTGTGTCCTGTCGGGCTATGTGGGATTTGTCCTGTGGTGACAAAGTAACTGTCCGGATGATCCACAGCACCCAGTGGAGAAAACAGAGTCTGACACACCCGGAAGTGTTGGATAGCAGTTGTGCCTGTAGCTCTTGAACAGGGTGAAGATTGAAGTTGCTGTCCCCCAGACAGGTATGAGTGTCTGGGGGACTTTTGCCATATTTATAATCGTAGCAAAAGGATTGATTTAAGCTTGAAATGAATACAGTAAGCACATCTTACCTACTCACACCTTCAGTTTTTTTTATCCAGGCACTGCTTGTCATCAACAGAATCCAGACAACACTAAAACTCAGACAGGGGTTCTAACTCACCTTCACTCTAGCCAAAACTAAAAAAAAAAAAGATGAGCTTCAAGCCAATAAATGCAGAGAGGGAACAGAACCTATGTACTTATGTTTTAAATCCTGACTTTGCCAGCGCAGCCCACTGTCTTCTGTTGGTATTCTGGTGATCAGAGAACCTTGTTTGCATTGCAGGAAAGGTATCTCGAACACACCCACTGTGAGCTGCCTTGATGTCTCTCGCATATAGTAAACCTAATGATTTAAAGCATTAGTACTAAGGACATCCTCACATTCACCATTCTGGAAATGTTAAAGCTGAACTTCAGCCTTACCTTTTTTTTCCCCTGTAGCCGCTTCTATCCCCTGTGGAGTAGCTACTAGAAATGTAACTGTGCTGGTACTGTAATCAGTCTAGCTGATTTGTATTTGACTACTACCTCGTTAATTCCACGGTGTTCTTGTGACGGACCCCCGTACTCCAGGATGAGTATGTCTGCCGCTGTCTTCTTCCTTGCTGAGGAGATCTTGCAACCTGAAGATCCTTAGCTCCCAGTTTCCCCAGTCACTAGCCAAGGCTTGAGTGTAGGTGAAACAAACTCTGCTTTATTCAGCAACTGTACATACTTTTATACAGCAAGTGATTAAATCAGAATATAATCCCATCACATCCACCCTCCCCTCCCAGACAATCGGTCTGCTCAACACCACAGGTGCCCACCTGCTCCAGACAGCCATAGCAGGAGCCTGGCCAGAATATCATTGTTCTGAGCTCCTTCAGAGAACAATGGGAGATAACGAGGGATGGTGCTGATAGTCTTTCCATAACCAGGTCACACAGCATAACGCACTCAAACATAACCCAACACCAATACACATTTAACGTATAAACTCATCACCATGTCGTCACAGTTCTGTTATTGATTGTACCTGCCTGAGTGGGGAGTAACCCTGCAGTGTGGGGCAGCCAATGGTGAGCATTTTGAGTGTCTCACCAGCCAATCACTGGGGGTTTCATGGCCACTGGTGGAGTGCATATATAGATGAATTGCCATGTGCTTAGTTCAGTCCGCCCCTGGGCTTAACCTGGGGGTGGGATGCTCAAAGATGGAAATGCTGACTAGGCCTCAAGCCTGGAGGATGCCACAAATGTGGACCTTGGAGTTGTCAGGAACTGATTGAGGAGGGGAATGAGAGAAGCTGGATGTCTACTGGCGGTGCCTGGTACTGATATGGACCTTAGGAGCAAGTCTGGTGTCTCTCCTAGAAGATCTCATGCCTATCCCTGTTTAACTGTTGCTCAATTGCCCAGTGTCAGCCTGTTCTCCTATTGATACTTCACTGTGTGAAGACTGAAAAGGAATTGGCGAGACTGGAGTCTGTTTATTTTTACTATGGATGTCCTAAGCCCTATACCCTCTTTCCTAGCTGATGTTCTACAATAAAGCATTTAAGAGGCACTTAAAGTGACTGGCTCCCAACTTTTTGATCACATGTCCCTTCACTGGCTAAGGATCTGCCCGTGAGAGTGAAATGTTAGCCCTCTCTGCCCTTTGGGGGTCAGGAGGGGGTGCTACACCCCACATTTGTAGTAAGTCTTCTCCTGTGTTAAAATATATTACTCTCGATTCCCTGGAAACTTGCATCTTCACAACACAGCCCTTTGCAGCAGCAGCAGCTATCTTGAGACCACCCTAATTTCCTGTCAGAATGATCTCCACCATTCATCAATCAGTTCACGCAATAATCTGTAATGGAGAAGGAGAGATGATGTCACATCCCCACCCCGTCCTCTCCTCGTCCAATTACAGAATGTCTTGTATTCTTTGAGAAAAAAAAGGCATTTTGTGAATGGGCAAGTATTGAGAAGGGGTGGGTGTTGCGACCAGAGCCCTTCACTGCCTGCACTGCATCTCTCGCCCCCCACAGTTTCCAGAAGCTCGGTGTTATCTGTAGGAGATGGCATAATGCAAGGTAAGATTATACTGTGCAGCCAACTTCCACACATAACACAATTTTTACACATGCAATGTGGTGTGTAAATAATCATTTTTTTCACAGAGTTTGGCTTTAATATCTACGAGGGTGAGTCAAAAATTCTCCGCACTCTGGCTGTAGAATTTATTTTAATCAACTTTTAGGAAAGATAAATGCATAATTTTTCCACATAATCTCCTTGCTTTTCAATACACCTGGTCCATCTGTCAACAAGCTTTCTTATTCCTGCATTAAAAAATGTTTTGGGCTGAGCTGCAAGCCAGGAATGCACCGCTGTTTTCACTTCTTTGTCAGAAGTGAATCTTCGTCCTCATAGGGCTGCTTTCAGGGTACCAAAGCCACAAAATCCACTGAATCATTTCACTTGCACGCTCAATGTTGTCATTAGCCGTGGATGTTAGAAGGGCGTCCGGCTCCTTCTCTATCTATTCATACACACTTCTTTGCAACAAAACACTTTCTCCATTCTGCACACAAAGTCTTCGATAAATAACGGCATCAAGCACACCCTCAGACTACAAAAGACGCTTCACTGCTCTTCTTTCGTGCAAATCACAAGTGGGGCATCCATTTTTTCTCACACCACAGTTACAAACTAACTGACGTAACACGTTCACACCTGCACAGCAGTGACTGGGTAGACAGTAGCTTTGAACAAAAAACGCTGATACGCTGTGCGGTCAACTGAAGTTTTAATAAAACCGGACTGCGGATAATTTTTTACTCAACCTCGTACAAATTGTGATACATTTATTGTTTATTTTATTTGCCTCCTTAGTTCACCACTGGACATTTTTTAAATTAAATTCAGCAAGAAAACTGGAGAGATAAGGGGTTGCAGGGAATGCTAAGATGGATCTCTCACTACATACAAGATCTGTTTTTATAGTGTGGCCCCCTTCCCCATGCATATTAAATGTAGAACAAAAACACAAGATTTGGATTAATTAACATTTCTTAGGATGGAAGGAGGATGGTGTCACTCTTGCCTAAGCACCTGTCACGTACCTTGAGAAGCCTGAAATGACAAGGGTGGCCTCTCTTGCTGCTCCAGTCCGAACACCCCTGGAAAGTGGACCAGGTGCGTAAGGACAAGGAGTGGCATGGGTGCCGGGTGAGTGATGTAGGTTCTAAAGAAGCTGTGGCAGGTAGTAGGGGGTCTTCTAGCAGGACGCAGGTGCAGAACACAGGATCCAAGTAACAGTGCCGAGACAAGCAAGGTGAGAGACAGTCTGGCAGTGTGGTACTGAATCAGCAGACAGGACGTGGCCAGAGACAGGCCGAGTCAATAACAAACGGGCAGCGTGGTACCAGGCGACAGGCAAAAGAATAGTCAAACACAGGCCAAGGTCAGAGGATGCAGAGCCGAAGGTCTAACAAGGTCAAACAAGCCGGGTCGGTAACGTGTGGTCGGATCAGGAGAGCAGGTTCAGGAACGCAGTAACAGGATAAAGCAGAAGATCAGTCAGCACAGAGGCCAGAGTGTCTCAGCCATAAATAACCCGTTTGGCGCCACCGTTTCAAATGAGCGCATGCATACGTCCGCACGCACGCTATGAAACACACGCACGAACGCCTGTGCAGAGGCACACTGCCATGCACAATTCTATGCGCAGAACTCTGCGCATGCACTTACGCATGCGCAGGTGCCCATCCAGAACTCTAACTGCACAGGCTGGCTATGGCTTCCTGACAGCAACGTGGGCAGAAGCTGGGGAAAGGGGAACTTTATTATGTACCTTTTTTTAACTCCAACTTAAAAAAAAAGCAGTGTTTCAGCTGTTATGGTAGCCTGGTTTCATAGGTGTTTTTACTTCCATTTCATTTTGAATGTGGAATTGTTTTCAAAATGTCTGCAATTTTCTGACTTTAGTTGAGAAGATAGCTTCCATCTTCTTCCCTCTCTATTTGAATACCCAGATAGTGACTGATGTTCCCTAGCTCTTTAATTTCAAAGTTATGTGTTTAGATGAAGCACTGAGATCTTGAGGAATGCTGAATTAAGTTTTACTTGCTTAGGAGAAAATTACATCTGTGTATACAACATTGTGCAGGAAACATATATAGGAAAACTTCCTCTGTATCATAGATAAGCATGCATATAGAAAACTAACATTGCCATTTACAGCTTCAAAAAAATATCAGTATATGCTGTTGCATTTCCAACATTGCACTGGTTTAGTGGAGGGCTTTTTGGTTTCTTTAAGTCCACCTTGCCATTTCAGTGGTCAGACCTTCGCAAACAAGTTTAAAGAGAAAAATTAAAGCACATATTGACTAAGGCGAAAAGTAATATGCACTTGCTGATTTTTTAACTTAAAATGAACCTATGTTTTGTCCACAAAAGGCGAAGCAACAGATTCACTTTCACTGTGCTATCCCCAGCAGTCCAACAATATATATTTACCTTGCTTTTGCTCATCTGCTGTTCTTGTCAACTGCCAGGAGTGAAGGAATGTCACGTGTAAGCTATGAGCTGATGTAGTTCTCGCTTACACATGACTATAGACCCCCGTGTGATAACATCGACTGGCCCAGCGCCGTCTCATAGAGTAATTCACACGCTCTTCCATACCTGGAAATACAGGGTGTATCATTTCTACTCCAGCTGCTGAATAGACTGGCAAGAGAGTGTAAGAAAAGTAAGAAAATGCCTCACGGGGGAAAGGACATTAACACAAACTTGGTTGTTTGCCAGTAAAGCACCGGTTTACTTCAAAGGGTATTGCCATTTTAACAGCCAAATTGGGATAACACCATTTTTATGTTTGCCACATGTTCCCATTCACATTGCATGACATTTCTGATTTCATTTTGTGTTTTAAACTTGCTTAAAAGAGAACTATGCAGGCTACTGCTCGCTATATGCTGAAAGCCTTGTTGCTGCCAGCAAAGAACCTGACAATATTATCGGGATCCACCCGGCTGCCTGATTGCCAGCTGCCTCTGCCCCTCTAGAGCCAAAGCCAGCTGTGCCTCCCCTCTCCCCCATCTGTCCATGCAATGAGCGCTGGAGGAACAGAGAGAGGGGAGGGGGGAATCCTGCGAGGAACGGTGACTGTGAGTCACCCCTCTATGCACGGCGAATCTGTGAGCTGAGTGATCAGGGGTTTGTGATTGCTCAGTTCTCGAGCTATAGATTCGGCATGTGACAGCTGCAGTGCCACACACTGGCTCAAACTTTTGGGAACAGTATATTTTACTCTCCCAATAGTTTTCCTTTAAAAACTCTACTTAGCTTCCCACCTATGTAATGTTAAGGAGGGTGCTGTGGAAAGTTATGTTATGTTTACTCTAATTGACCCAGTCTGCACTGTGCTGGCAAATTTCTTTATTTGTTATATACCAGGTTTGAACACCGTCTGTCCTAACAAAGGTTTAACCCCTTCGTGACTGACGACGTACAGTGTACGTCGCCAGCATCAAGGCTGTTTAAACAGACTCCCGGCGACTTTTGCCGCCGGGACTCTGTTTAACGGTTGAAGGCTTTTAAACCTTTTATTTTAATGAGAGGAAGCTCAGTCTGTCCCTCATTTGTCCCTCTACTGTCACTTTCAAATGGCTCAGTGTATAAGCAATCCACAGACAAAAAAGAAACAACACTGAAACAAAACACTGACTGACTGAATTTACACCTTTCATATGCAGATGAATGGAACCGAGTTAATACAAAGTAACAATAATGCTACTTTGTATTTCTAAATGCCTGCATCTGGGCAGCTAAGAAATTCTGGCACACTTATCCACTAACTTTCAGGCTGGGTTTACACTTAGGCGGCATCGTTTTTGCGCACTTGTATGTGCGTGTTCAGCGTGCGGTTATTTGCACGATTATGTGCGTGTTGCACATTTTGATACACGTTTGCATGCGCATACATAAAGACGCGCAATTTGACCGGTCAACTTAAGATATTGTGGGCGATGGACGAATGCGCGTACAAAAAATGTGCAACATGCTTCTGACGTGCGCTTTCAGGTTTTTCCATTGAGGTTATGAAGCGGAAAAACGTGCTGTTAACTGCTCAAAAAAACTCAGGTACCTTTTCAGGCATTTGACGTTTTGCTGCTCAGGTGTGAATAGGGGCCATTGGAAAGCATTGGATTTCTAGTGTTGGGCGTTTAAAAGCGCCGTTCCAGCTGCTCAAAAATGCCTAGGTGTGAACCAGGCCTTAACCACTGATCATCAATGTATAGAGGTCATTCTCCCACTGACTACTAATATAAGGGAGTCCTTCTCCCACTAACCACTAATATAAGGGAGTCCTTCTCCCACTGACCACTAATATAAAGAAGTCCTTCTCCCACTGACCACTAATATAAGGGAGTCCTTCTCCCATTGACCATTAATATAAGGGAGTCCTTCTCCCACTGACCAATAATATAAGGGGTTCCTTCTCCCACTGACCATTAATATAAGGGGTTCCTTCTCCCACTGACCATTACTATAAGGGAGTCCTTCTCCCACTGACCATTGATATAAGGGAGTGCTTCTCCCAGTGACCTATTAATATAAGGGAGTCCTTCTCCCACTGACCATTGATATAAGGGAGTCCTTCTCCCACTGACGATTAATATAAGGGAGTCCTTCTCCCAGTGACCTATTAATATAAGGGAGTCCTTCTCCCACTGACCATTAATATAAGGGAGTCCTTCTCCCACTGACCATTAATATAAGGGAGTCCTTCTCCCACTGACCATTAATATAAGGGAGTCCTTCTCCCAGTGACTATTAATATTAGGGATGCACAGATACTTTTCGAGTACCAGTGCAGATACTTGGCATTTTCATGAGAACTACCAAGGTTGCAGTGGTTGCAGCTGGGACCTGGCTCTGGCACTCCACCACTGTCCTGAAATCATTAGTCTGTATTGTTTTAGAAAAACTGTCACATGACAATAAACAAAAATGTATCAGTACTCGTACTTGTAAGTACTCGGCAAGTACAAGTACTCGTACTCGCAAAACTGGTATCTGTGCATCCCTTTATTTATATTTATAAAATCAAAAGTGTACATTAAAACAGAGATGTACAAATTCCAGGAGCTCCGTGTGCGCCTTACACATGACAGCTGCCTCCTAATTTTTGAATTTTTCTCTAGTCTAGTCCTGGAGCTCAAAAGTATCTGTACTTGGTATCTGTGCAACCTTTAATTAATATAAGGGAATCCTTCTCCCAGTAACTATTAATATAAGGGGTTTCTTCTCCCACTGACCATTAATATAAGGGAGTCCTTCTCCCACTGACCATTAATATAAGGGAGTCCTTCTCCCACTGACCATTAATATAAGGGAGTCCTTCTCCCACTGACCATTAATATAAGGGAGTCCTTCTCCCACTGACCATTAATATAAGGGAGTCCTTCTCCCACTGACCATTAATATAAGGGAGTCCTTCTCCCACTGACCATTAATATAAGGGAGTCCTTCTCCCACTGACCATTAATATAAGGGAGTCCTTCTCCCACTGACCACTAATATAAGGTGTTCCTTCTCCCAGTGACTATTAATATAAGGGAGTCCTTCTCCCAGTGACTATTAATATAAGGGAGTCCTTCTCCCAGTGACTATTAATATAAGGGAGTCCTTCTCCCACTGACCATTAATATAAGGGAGTCCTTCTCCCACTGACCATTAATATAAGGGAGTCCTTCTCCCACTGACCATTAATATAAGGGAGTCCTTCTCCCACTGACCATTAATATAAGGGAGTCCTTCTCCCAGTGACTATTAATATAAGGGAGTCCTTCTCCCACTGACCATTAATATAAGGGAGTCCTTCTCCCACTGACCATTAATATAAGGGAGTCCTTCTCCCACTGACCACTAATATAAGGGAGTCCTTCTCCCACTGACCATTAATATAAGGGAGTCCTTCTCCCACTGACCATTAATATAATGGAGTCCTTATCCCACTGACCATTAATATAAGGGAGTCCTTCTACCACTGACCATTAATATAAGGGAGTCCTTCTCCCAGTGACTATTAATATAAGGGAGTCCTTCTCCCACTGACCATTAATATAATGGAGTCCTCCCACTGACCATTAATATAAGGGGTTCCTTCTCCCACTGACCATTAATATAAGGGAGTCCTTCTCCCAGTGACTATTAATACCTGTGCGGTATGTGACGTCATACGCCCTGCCTCACACAATGCGCTGGTAGCCAAATCCAAATAGCATAAAATTTGTTTTGTTTGACAAAACTAATGTAAACATTTTTATTTCCCGTTCATTTCATCCCAAACAAATGTTTAGTCTTTGCACATGTCTAGTAATGTGCGGGGGTTTTTTTTTAAATTTATTTAAAAATTTTTTTTTTCACTGTAGGGGGGCTTCGGGAAAATATCAGGGGTCTAAACAGACCCCTGAAATTTGCCTTTTGAAATAGAAAAAGAGATTGAGGACACAGAATCCTCTGCCCATACTGGTGAGGGAGAGCAGCAGGGATCTGAGGAGAAGCTGGAGCCTGTGCCACTCCTCTTCTCCCTGCCGAGTCACGACTGTATTGGCCGCCTGTTGACAATGGGGCCCTGTGCTTGCCATGGCAACAGGGGCGAGGGGGCACAGCCAGGCTGGCCCTTGGTGCACCCCCTCTCAGCTGCGCCTGAGGCGAGTGCCTCACTCGCCCCATGGTAGCTAGAGCCCTGGCCCGAACACACCTGTAAGTTGCACTAATGCATATATTATAATGCACCAACACAAGGTACTGCACGTACATTGTGACACACCATAATGCACAGATGTTCATGATTACAGCATGTACCATCTTTGGTGCAATGTGGCCTATTCAAAATGAATGAGCTTCTTAATGCATGTAAAATATGTCTGCTCTACCGCAACACACAAATGTGAGCAGGCCCTTCAATGAATAGGCTGAATAACACAAGTAAAACACACGATAACGCACGTATGTGTTTAGCTGGTTTGAACAGGCCCCACATATAACAACTGACTTGAGATAGCCAAGAAACAAGAATTGTTTGAAGGTCTGCAATGACAGCCTCCTACTTCCCCTCAGAGCATTGCACAATTTCTTTGCAAATTTCACTATAACATTGAATGCTGCCATTACAAGAAGGCTTTAGCTCAGACTTATATATTGTACGGCCATTGCACGGCTCCACCTTTGCTGACAGCTATGAACTCTGAGCTTACTGGCGGAAATCCACCTCCATCATTGTAATTGCCCTTCCTGCGGTCCAAGCCTCGTTTTTTTTTCATGACGTCAACATGAATCAACGCCACTGATTGGTTCTTTCTCCTCCCTAACTCCCACCTACATGACAGCAGTTTTGTCATGTGACAGGTGGTGCTGCGTTCACGTGACCCCTCCCGATTCTCCGGGTTCCCCTAGCCGGTGCAGTGACGTCACTGTTCCTCTATTGCTTTCTCTCTGACACCGACCCGTGCCCTCCGTCATCAAGATGTTGTCCTTCTCCGAGCTCTACTTCAACGTAGACAGCGGCTACCTGGAAGGTTTGGTCCGTGGCTTCAAGGCCGGCGTCTTGACTCAGGGGGACTACCTGAACCTGGTGCAGTGCGAGACCCTGGAGGGTGAGTGATATCGATGTGTGGACATCTTCTATAATCCTCTTTCATCCTAAAACAACCACCCTTCCCCGTAATTTGTATAATATAACAGAATCCGTCTCCACCCAGATCGCATATAGTTTGCTCCATGCCTTATGTCAGGGCCTCTCCTCATGATGGGGTCACCCCATGTCTGTCATCTAATTTATTGCTTCCTGATGACCCATGCCCTTAATCCAGATCTCAGTGTCATCTGTCATGGCCCTTCTTCATCATGGAGTGACCTCCTACCTATCATCCCTTTCAGTGCTTCCTGGAGCCCTATGCCATCACCCAGATCTCCGTGTCATCTGTCAGGACCCCTCTCCTTCGTGATGGAGTGACCTCCTGCCTATCATCCCATTCATTGCTTGGTGACCCATGCCCTTAATCCAGATCTCGGTGTCATCGGTCATGGCCCCTCTTCATCATTATGGGGTGACCCCATGCCTATCATACCATTCAGTGCTTCCTGGAGTCCTATGCCATCATCCAGATCTCAGTGTCATCTGTCATGGACCCTCTTCATCAAGTGATGATCTTATGCCTATCATCCCATTCAGTGCTTCCAGGAGCCCTATGCCTATCATCCCATTTGGTGCTTCCAGGAGCCCTATGTCTGTCATCCCATTCAGTGCTTCCTGGAGCCCTATGGCATCATCCAGATCTCAGTGTCATCTGTCAGGACCCCTCTCCTTCATGATGGGGTGACCCCATGCCTATAATGTCATTCATTGCTTCCTCGTGACCCATGTCATCATCCAGATCTCAGTGTCATCCTTCAGGGCCCCTCTTCATCCTCGTGCGAACCCATGTCTATCCCCTCCTTCTGATGGGATGACCCTGCCACAAATATTATCTTATTAACTGCTTTCTGCTAGATCTCTTTTTTTATTTAATTTTTTTCCTGAGATGTGAGGCACACCATTATCCAGATCTTGGTGTCATCTGTCAGGACCCCCTCCTCATCATGGTGTGACCCCCATGCCTATCATATTTTTCATCCTGGTGGACACCTTTTCATTGAGTGGTGACACATACCATCAGTCAGATCTCAATGTCTTCAGTCGGGCTCCCTTGTCATCTTGGGTTGACCCCTATACTCTCACTCAATGTTTCATACGTTATCCTTTTTTTTCTTTTCTTTTTTTTACTGAGCGTTGACGTAGTCCTTCATTCAGATTTCAGTGCCATCTGTTGGGGTCCATCTTCATCACGGGGTGCCTCCTTTGCTGTCCTATAATTCATTGCTTCTTGCTGGATCCATTTTTTACTGAGCGGTGACTTACACCATCAACCAGATCTGAATGCCATCTGTAAGGGTTCCTTGTCCTCACCAGGTGACCCCAATACCTATAATGTTAACTCACTTATTCCTGAACGGTGATCCAATCCATCATTCTCAGCTGTCGGGATTCTTTTTCACCATGTGACCTCCCTGACTACATTTTTCATTCAGCTTCTAGTGGTTCCTTTTCCAGTCATTGCTCACCTTTTCCATCATTCAGACTTTATACAAGCCTCTCAGTGTCCCCTGCATCCTAACCTAGAAATCGCCAGCCCCATTACCCTGATCTGTATCACAGGTCCCACTAGATCCAATCCAGCTGCATTCCAAGGCCACATGTTATGGTTCTTTATGTACTTGGTTCCAGTGTCTTATTAGGAAACAGAATCACCCCCATTCAGTTAATTAATCCCATTTAGAACTGATGGCACAGGCTGGCTTGTGTAATTCATTTTCAGCCTGTATATTATAGGTTGCATACACCAATTTATAGACAGGTGTTTAAAATAGTTACTGATGTGAAATAAGCGGTATTAGATTTAAATTTGTGTATGTGTGGCCATGCTCTGCCTCTGTTAGTCTTTGTAGTCTAGCTCTGCCTCCTTGCTCTGCCTTTTTAACAGTGACATCCATTCTGATCAGCAGGGGATCTGTAAACGCATCCCCTCCAAATCTCCAAATCAGCATGTCAGGTCCAGGGAGCCTGGGAAAGGGACTTTTACTTACCTGATCCCCACTCCCGCAGTCTCCAGGACCAGCACCTTCAGTTTTCCCCCTACGCTCCAGTGGTCGGAAGCCTGCTGGCATCACCAAGTACAATGCAGGGCCCATAACCCTGCATCATACTTAAGATACCTAGAGACCAGTCCACTAGCTGGAGCATAGGGGGGGACGAGGAGAGTGCCGACTGCTGGGGGAAATGGGGATCAGGTAAGTAAAACTGCTTTTCCCAGGTACCCTAGACCTAAATTAGCACTTAACCCTTGCAGATTTTTTCCCCCCGGAGATAGGCATTAAAGAAACAGAAGCCTTAGAGGCATCTAATCAATCCTTTCTCTTATTCCCATAACTATGGCATTAAGCAGGGAATTGTGAGACCTATTGGACCCAGAGTGGACTGCTCCGGGTATAGGTAGGTATCGGGGAACATCTCTTGTAATGGGAGACAGCCCATAGTAATCTATGAGGATTCACTGGCCAGGTGCAGACAGCGGCTACTTACTTTTCAGCCACAGTCCATAAACTTTGCAGCAGGCCGTGGCTGTTGGTTTCTGGTGAGAATGAATCTGATGCTCCGGAAGGCTGGGTAGCTTTGATCAGGGGAGGGTGGGCATGCAGAATAAAGCTGTCCACAATCTGAGTGACAAAAATCACTTGATTCTCCCATCCATACCAAAGATCATGGATGGAGGAATCTCCCCCTGACAGCTATTGTATAGCTGTCAGGGGGTGTCTGTTGTGTCTTTTATATCCGCTGGGAGATTTATACTTTTATATTTTATTCTGGTCATGGTGATTTTTTTTTTTTGAAGGTCTGATATAGTTATGGTCACACTGGCTGCTCTAGGAGAATGGAGATGGAACTGAAAATACTGATCAGGATGTGACTTCTGTGGTGTTGCAATTGAATCCTTTTTTTTTTCTTAGAAGTCTGAAGTCAGTTGACTTTATGTTGCAATATTGGTAAATCATTTAAAGCTGAACTCCATGTATAGTATTTATGTATACAACTTGGTCCAGCTTGGCCGATACATATTTTATACCTGATAGAGTCAGAGGGATCCTGTAAAACATTGTAGTTGTCGGCACTGCTACAGTGCTTTACAGTGATCTTCTGGGCCCTGTAATGCCACTGTGCTGAGTGTCTTCCCCTCTTCTGTAAAAACACAGGGGGTGGCTTGCTTAACACTGACTATTTAGAGAACACCTATTTTTATTAATGAATACTAAGTGTTCTCTAATTGGATGAGGGCCAGTGACATCACCACCCCTCGTCCATTCACATCTATTCAGTCCATTGTGGTGTATTAGCGGCACCCATTTATTTGATTGCGCTCTTAACACACTACAATGGACATAAAACAGACATGCACCATTTTTTAGTGTGTTACTGTGCTATGTGGTGTACTGTGCATCGGAAGAGCATTGCTATTGTGCAGGGGTGCCCATTAGGTCGATTGCGATCTACCAGTCGATCGCGAAGCAAACGCTGGTAGATTGCAATCGGTTCACACCTCAAAGTATGCGCCCCAGAGTGTTCGGCCTCTAGAACACACTGGAACGCAAGCCTGCCAGCTCCCTGCGTTCAGGGCAGAAGGAGGTGTGGGGTTGTAGTGAAGTCAATGGCACTGCAGCCACGCCTGCAGTGCGATCGCCCGCACCCGGAACGCATGCACATAGTGCTTGCAGCATTTTTGCAGATCGCACTGGACCGGAACGCATGCACAAGCTCGTCATTTGAAAAGTAGATCTCCAGACGAAAAAATTGTGGGCGCCCCTGGTATAGTAGATTGGCCCCGAAACGCACTAACTTCTGCTTGGTGTGTTGTCCATACTGTTCCCATGAGATTAGGCCCCAGCGTTGTCTTCTTAGTGTACAAGCCTACATGATTGTATGGAGCAAGCATGAAGCCTTGTTAGATCTTGTAATTATGGGGAACTAAAAATGTGGAACTCTATCCAAAAGATTTTAAAATTAGTAGTCAAGCGTTAGACCAATTCTCATTATTGCTGTGTCTCCAGTGTGGAGGCGTCTGTGACTTCCTGTGTGCTCAGTGGGGACTCACAAAGTAGTGAATCAAGGATAAGGATGACAGCTCCAAGGATTGGACTTTTAAAAACAAGGCAGCTGTGTCAGCACCTGTGTTTCTATCCTGATGGGTTCCTTTTAAAACATGCATTGAATCTAAAACCAAAATTAAAAGCATTTATGTATGGGCTGGCTTGGGTGAGGATTCTGGAAGTGGTCATGAAATCAAAGCAAAAAAACAATTGCTGTATGTTTGGTGGTTTCATTTTTTCACCTCAGTTATGTGAGAGGGAAAGGGGAGGAAGCAGTAGAGAAAAAAATATTTTTATGAGTGAATGTCTGGTTTATGTTTTAGGATTCGTGTGCACGGGCCTGCTTTTTACACATAAGAACTTAATCTGAGAAGTATAGACAAACCTCTACTTATCAGATCCATTTCACCTGCCTCTAGATGTACTTGCGTTTACATTTGTTTAACTGCAGAAAACTGGGTACACCATCCCTGGACGCACATATTTCTTTTCTGTGTAAATGCAGCTAGACTGAACGCTGCTGAACGTCTTGTGTGCATTCAGCCAGGTAAAAGAAATGCAATGACACCCATCTGAAATTAGGTTTTTCTTTATTACCCAGAACTGAAGTATAAATTCCTCATTTCCAGTAGGGAGGATTTGTTTGTGAAGTCATGGTCTGCACAATCACAGTATACACCGACCTTATTTACTCTTCACATCAGTGTTCCACATACTTCAGATACGAGTGTCAGCCAGCAAAGTAGTAAACTTGTCAGTTTTGGATATGCTGGTGCCATCCATGTAACTGTATATTTTGGGTTTAGTATAATTGTTTTCCAAGTATAAACTATTACTAACAGTTGCCGGCCTCAGTCAGTCAGCTTGTTCACTTTGTTCTCATCATCATTTGTTCCTCCATTTTTATTTTTGTCATTTCAGCCCCAGTGCAAGGGTTAAGAATATTTATGCATGGAGTTCTTCTCTAATTCGAGGTCCTTGCTGTACACCTGGTGCTGCACTGCTTTTCTACTGAACTCTTCAAATTGAGGAGTGCTTTATGCAGCTTCGACCCCATTAACACTGAGCTCCATCCAAAAAAGCGCTTTTTTCAGAGAGACATTGAGCTGTGCGACATTGAGCTACAGTGCACATTTTGTCGCGCTACGTAGTGCGACTTTTCGCAGGTACTTCGTAGCTGCTACATTGGGCTTTAACCAATCAAAAGCAGTCTTGATGTGACATCATTCCTTCCTTCTTATATTTCTGTGCAAAAGTGACACTTCTGTAGTGCGACAATGTCGCTACACCATTAAAGTCTATTGGGCCAAATCGCCCGAAAAATAGGTCATGTTGGAGCTATAAGCTTGAGTGACGAGCTACAGGCGACATTGAGCTTCTGAGATGTGAACAGCTCCATTGAAATGCATTGGACAAGCTACATTGAGCGACATTGAGCTGATATTTGAGCGATTTTGGAGCTTAAATCGCTCAGTGTAAACGGGGTCTTATGCTCCTTTAGGCCTCATGCACACTAACAGGCTGCGTTTAAGCCCAACAGAAGTTATCTGGTAAGTATAAACAACTTTTTGTTTCCCAGATCACTTTTTTTTTCTATGCTGGGCTTAGTCACGTTTATATGCGTTCTACATGCATTTACACGCTGTTACACATGTTTAGCCACATAAAACTGGACCAGTTGGACCTGGAATGTCAAAATGTCTATTTCGGCTAAAATTACCTAGTCTGAAGGCACCTAGATGCTGCTGGATGCCTAGGTGTGCATTCAGCTATAGAAATTTAGTTTAGAAATGAGCTCCAAATGCACCTGAATTCAACGTTTTGGTATGTAGTGTGCATGAGGCCTTAGACCCCATTCACAGTGAGCTACATCAGAAAAAGCGCTTTTTCAGCGCTGATTTAAGCTGAGCGACTTTGAGAGACATTGAGCTATAGTGCACATATTGTAGCGCTACTTTTGGCATGGACTTCGAAGCTGCTACATTGGGCTGTATCCAATCAATAGATGTGATGTGACATAATTCCTCTTCCTGTTTCCTGCTTATATTTCTGTGCAAAAGTGACACTTCTGTAGCGTGACAATGTCGCTCAAATTCGTGCGACAGTGAGCTACACCATTGAAGTCTATTGGGCCAAATCGCACGCAATCCAATGAAAAGCGACAAGCTTGAGCTACAAGCTACAGGCAACATTGAGCTGTGAGATGTGAACAGCTCCACTGAAATGCATTGGACAAGCTACATTGAACTGATGTTTGAGCGATTTTTTTTTTTTTTGGGCTGAAATCGCGCTACAACTCGCTCAGTGTGAATGGGGCCTCATGCTCCTTGCGGGCACTACAGCCCCCACCTCTTCCTGGATTTTATTAAATACTTGTAAAATGCAGACGCAGTGTGAAATAACCACTGCGGTGTACAGCGGATAGCGGTGTCTGCCCTCTATTACAAAAAGGCCCCTCAGTCTGTCTATAAGCGCCCCATTACCACTATATGTCTCCTGAAATATGACTGAATATTCTTTCTGTGTAGATGACATACAGTATGCTCTTTCACAAGCATTGTTCTTATACATTTCCTCCCTAAAGTGTGAAAAAGGTTTCTATGGCAGCTTTAGATGTCTCAGCACTTGTGACAGTCATATGATGCTGCAACAGTCTACCGTATTGTTCTAAAACAAATTTCAGGGCCTAGCTATAAGAATAACCGAGTCATTGCTTCTCATTTCTCTACATTTTGCCCTATTTTGCTGGTTTTTATCTAGTATCTGTCCTATCGAGGACAAGAGGTGAAAGTAGAGAAACAGGTAAAAACTGTTCTTTAAATGGAAAGAATACTGTATCTGCAGTGACATTTTGTTTTGCGTTAGTGTTGTGACGGTCCCCATGAAATACATTTTTATATGTGACTTAGACGTTCTTCATCAGGGGGAGGCAACCTTGGCACTCCTGCATTTGTGGAACTACAAGGCTCATGTGGCACTGCAAGACTCTGACTGCCAAAGGGATGACTCCTGGGAACAGAAATTATGGGAGTGTCGAGATTGCCTGCCCGTGTTCTACATGCTTCTTCCATTATTTTGTTTAGGGTATTTCTTACACAAATTTGGAAGATGTTCCCTCTATAAGTACTATCATTACTGAGCTATTTCTGAGGTACCATTGTTTTCATATAGTCTCAAACGAATATTGTCGGGATCTTCCGGCTGTGTGATTGACAGCTGGCTCTGCCTCTCTAGAGCCATGACCAGCTGTGCCCTCCCCTCCCGTGTCTGTCCCTCCATTCAGCACTGGGGGATCGGAGAGTGGAGGGGGAATCCCTGTGGGGAGCGGTGACTGACAGTGACTACTCTCTGCATGGAGGAGACCGTGAGCGATCAGCAGTTTATGAGCCCTCTGCCCTGGATCTCTAGAGCCGGCATGTAACAGCTGGAGTGTCACACACCGGCTCTAAGTATTGAGAAGAATACATTCTACTCTCCCATACTTCTTCTTTTAAAGCTCAGTTGAACCCTCTTTGTTTATTTTTATTTTTTAAAGATGCTTTTTATTGATATTTTCAAGTGTCATAGACATAATAATAATAATAATAATAATATTATTATTATTATTATTATTATTATTATTAACAACAAAACTGTACAGACATACATCAATCGGGTCAACATAACCCAGGCAGTTATGCAATTATACAGAATCTACGCACTCTAACCCTCTTTGTTTATTAACCACTTGCCGCCCGCTGGCCATACATAAATGGCTGGACGGGCGCCTTTTAGGCCCCGTTCACATTGAGCGATTTATCGCGCGGTAATTCACAGTGCGATAATCGCTCTCCAATGCTTCTCAAATGCTTCTCAATGGGGCAAAGGGTCCTGCTGTCGCGGGTCGTGCGTCGCTACAGCAGGACCCTTTTTGGAGCGGATTTAGCCGCGATTCAAGCTTGCTCAATGCATGCATTTGTGCGATATCGCGCAAAATGCAAATCGCGCGATTTGCGAACCGCTCAATGTGAACGGGGCCTTGTGGGCGTTTTTAAAACGTCCTTGTGCGCACCTCCTCGCACAAGCGGGAAACTGTCAGAATTTGAAACAGACGGCGATGGCTGTTTACATTCAAGCGGTCCAACGGCTCTATTGCTTGTATGTTGTGCACGCCCCCCTCAGCTCCGATCCCAGGCTGCCTGTGGACCGGCACGGTGGCTCTGTGACCAGAGATCAAAGGGAGTTCAGTACACAATCTCCCTCTGATCTCCTCTCTGGTATCAGAATGCAGGAAGTGATGTATATTGCATGACTTCTGCATTGAGCTGTCATTCTCCGGCTACAGAAGCTGGAGAAATGCTGCTGAAGCAGGTCCTTTGGGGGTCTCTAGGTGACATTAGGGGTCTAAAAGACCCCTGATGTCTCCATAAAGAGGACCTGACACTGTAATTTGATACAACATAGGGAGCTTCTTAGTCCCCTATGTGATAACACTAAAGTTAAGTGTAAAAGAAAAAGTCATAACAAAATTTAAAGTCACACATAAAAAAAAACTAAATTTTAAAAAAAGTCCCTAACATTCACATGCAAACATGCTTCAGGTGCGCCTATTTGTGCAACCGACGATTGCGCCCATTACACCGCACATGCTACATATCCCCGCGAACATCAGAATGAGAGCAATAATTCTAGGGCCATCAATCACTGATAACACCAAACTGATGAGCGGTAAAAGCTTTTAAAACGATGTCAGCAAGCCACAGCCGTGGGAGTCTAGAGGTATCAAGCAATGCCTTACATAGTATTTGAGGTTGAATAAAGACATTAGTCCATCAAGTCCAACCTATTAGGAATTTATAAATGCCGCTCTCAGGGTTGTTTTTTGTACCGTTTACCTGCCAAAGGATTTTTAATTCTGTGCAGCTTTTCCTGTTATTTACACTGATTTTCCAAGCTGAAGTAGTTCCTAATTAAGCAATTCATGTTACTGGTTTAGCAATTTCCTGTCATCTGTCTGCTTGCAGCTTAATGGTGAGTAGTAAAGCTGGCCATACACCAGTAGAATTGCGTTAGGAAAATGTTTTTGATTTCGGAACAGTTATTTAATTTTCTAATAGTTATTGGGGTCAAATTTGACCATTTCCGACTGTTGCGAGGAAAAAAAAAAATCAAAGAAGCAAGATTGAAAATTTTACTCGAGCAAATGAAATTCTAACAGTGAACGTGGTTTTCGTTTGCGAAACGCCGTTCATTCCTAAATTGAATGTTAGAGTTAAACTCCAGTGGGACTACCCCTGCACTGCAAGGGTTAACTGCTCGTCTTTCTGGAATACAGAAGATATACTCTCCTGATGCTCAGCCCTGTGGCGGTCGGTAATCCCCTCTCTCCCCTTCCGCTCCGGCTGATGTTCTCACATGTAATGCAGGTAAATGGATTGTATTAGACGTGATGACGTGTCAGTGGGGCTTAGACCGCCGGAGCCCAGGAGAAAGAAGGATCATGTGAGTATTTTTTTTAAATATTTAGAATTGGCATGAAGTGGATAGAACGAATACATGCCTGCTAAATGGATTACAGGTACCGGCGAGTATTGGGAACTTCTGGCATTGCTCACGTATTCATAATTGCTGCAGATACAGAATACAGAGAGTAGATTAACTTTTTTTTTTGTTTTTTTTTCATTTGGGTTTTAGGTACTCTAATTGGGGCATTGAAAACTGCTTGTGTTGCAAATGTTTTTATCTACTGCTAGCAAGCAGTAGATATATGCAAAAAGTGTAAAAAAAAAACCCCCACAAAAAAAGCTTTGAAAAGGGTTAATACTTACCCGTGTCTTCCCCACGCGCTCCCCTCCGAAAATGTGAAAAATCTCGTGCGGCCACAAAGCATCTTGGGGCGGGCGCATGCGCAGTTCACATTTTCGGCCGGGAGACGAGGAGAGACACAAGGTAATTATATGGACTTCGTGCACCCGCACGCAGAAACCGTGGGACAGGAAGTGCCAGCAAGGATAGAGGAGTCAGCGCTGGATCGGAGACCCGCCGCAGCGCTGGAGGGAGAGATGAAAAGGACATGAAAGAAGAAGGTCGGATTAAGAAACCTCATTTAAGGTAAGTGCTAACATTAACATGGGGGGAGGGAAAAACATTTTTGACTTTAAAGGAGAACTATGAGGTGAGTGCTTTTCACTCACCTCATAGTTCTAGCCGACCTGTGACAATGAGACTGTCACAGGTCGGCTCAGTAGATCGGGAGGTGAGCGAACACATACCGGCGTTCGTTCACCTCTCGATCCTGTCACGGCTCTCTGCCGTGACAGGGGAGGGGCTGGATTCCCCCCGCTCCGATCCGCCAGAGCTAACTGGCGGAATAGACAGGGAAGGGGCGGGTACAGCTGGCTTTGCCTCTAGGTGTCTCAGCTACAGCTCGCGGTATACTGAGCCTAGGGTGACGGGAGGACGCTAGTTTGTGTCCTCCCGTTACCCTAAGGAGAACTATGGGGAAAAGCCTTAACCCCATAGTTCTCCTTTTTAATGTCACTTTAAATGATGAGTCTTTATTCGATCATCTTCTTCTTTACTGTCCTTTCCAGCTGTCCCTCCAGCGCTGGGTGTGGGTCTCCAATCCAGAGCTGACTCCTCTGTCCTCCTCTCCTCTGATGTCCCAATGTGTCTGTGCGGGTGCATCCTGCTCCATAGACTTACCTTGTGTCTCTCCTCATCTCCCGGCCAAACATCTGAAGTGCGCATGCACCCGCCCTAAGATCCTTTGCGGCCACCCGAGACACTTCAGATGTTCGGACGGGAGCGCACGGCGAAGACACAAGTTTAAACCGGTTTCAAAATGTTTTTGTTTTTTTCTACGTTTTTGCATATATCTACTGCTTGCTAGCAGTAGTTATACGCCAAAAAAAAATGTGAGGGTTTAATAACCCTTTAAGAAAAAAAGTGTTATGCACTTCTTTGAGTGGAATTAGTAAATACTAGTCTAATTGCATTTTATTGCATTGCTGACCTTTTGCAGGTTCCTCTTGGGGTACTGCTGCCACCATGTGGCAACATCAGAAAGTGTAGAGCAGCCTTTCTCAACCTTTTGTAACACAGACGAACCCTTGATGTAACTTTCAGATCTCAGGGAACCCATGCTAATAATTACTGTATCCACAGCCCATGGTACATTAGTGTGGGGGCCAGTTGGAAGAATGCCCCCATTTACAGAGAGCTAAAAAGTTGACTGGTGTCAGTGGTAACTTACCTGAGCAATTGCTTTTTGCTCAGGGAACCCCCAGCAATTTGTGGAGTAGTGATGAGCTGGGGCTTGGTGTGAGCCCAAGCTCCCACAAAACTGTGATCGGCACCTCCCCTTCCCAGCCCCATCAGTTACTAGAAAATCTACAATTCTAATCAACATAATTAGAATTCAGGTACCACTTTGAACAATTAGCACATTCATTTATATGTTATGCATTCTCACACAGTTAGAAGTATTTCCATGGAACCAAGACAGCTATTTCTTCCTTTGGTCAACATTCTTATAGCATCTGCTGGGAAAATGGGTGTTTCTCAAAGCCATGTGGAACCCAGGTCCTTAAAGTTGACTCCTCCCTTAAATATTAGTTTGTGATTGCATTGCATTTTATTGCATTGCAGACCTTTGCAGGTTTCTCTTGGGATACTGCTGCCACCATGTGGCAACATCACCAACTGATGACCAAAAGATGACATCATGCCAGATGCCCATGCAGCGTACAAGATCTGGGGTAGTTTGCTTTATAGAAGGATAATAAGCTGCGTCATACAAGATGTGGTCCATGTACCGTACGTGATTTGTGGCAGTTTATTATTGATGGATAACAAGCTGCACCAAATGAGATCTTGTGCATGGGCCAAATGTGATTTGGGACGGTTTGTTGTTCAATAACAAGATCCATTATGGCAAGTTGTTTCACTTTTGTGATTATGGCTGACATATTGCCAGCAGAGGACTGGAGACAGGTGCTGCGTGTGATTTAGTACGCAGCCCCTGTCTTTCTCTATGTGACTACGTGGCCGTAGGCCACCCTAAGCTCACCCCAAGTGCAGGTCCGTATGGGTGCGGGTGTCCCGGCTTGGACGCAGACAGGATCCATCCTGTCAGCGTACGAGTACGGACACCCGCATGGACGTGCAGGGTGGGTGAGCGTAGGGTGGCGTACGGCCGTGTAGTCCCATAGATAAGGAGAGGGGCTGCATACTAATCACACGCAGCACCTGTCCTTCCCGGGAGCTGCCCGATACGGCCGTGCACGGAGCTGTACATGCCGGCCTTTTCTCATGAGAATGAGGCCTTAGGGCGTAAATTATATTATTTTTAAATTTATATATATCAAAAATCACCAGCGGAGCCCCAATTCATGAAAATTGCATCCACCAGGACCTGAAACTGATTAGTGCATGTAAAGATAAACATGGGTCATAACCCTCAGAATTACATAAAACTCACTTATACAATTATACCTGCGAATTGACAGCTCAGTTAGGTGTAAAGTAAGGGCAAGTGCTAAAATAGATGTCAGGAGCAAACAACTACTGCATATATCATATAATAAAGTAGCATTACAGCGGTTTAGGGAAAAAAACAACCTGCAATGCATTTTATGTGTAGTACGAGTCTAACCTCTGTCTGTCTGTCTTTCCTTCCCACTTACAGTACTATTCCAGGCCCCCACACCGACTGTTCTCGCCAGCTGTCTGTATTACTGTACAGGCTGCTCTCACCAATCTCAGTGTCAGGCCAACCTAGGACCCGTTGTTTCCTCTAAGAATACCACTTCCCACACATGCAGTGTAGCCTTACTTGGTGAAGTATTTACATACTTGTTACCTGATTCAATGACTCACCATGTAGTAAATGGAAAGATCAAATTTGCTGCTGTGTTATTTCAAACATTCCTACATCACACTGATCTAACTCTTTATACAATGAGGGGAATTTATCAAAACTGGAGCAGCTGTGCATGGCAACCAATCAGCTTCTCTCTTCAGTTTGTTCAGTTAAGATTTGAAAATGAAAGAGAGAAGCCGATTGGTCTCCATGCACAGCTACTCCATCATTTCCGGACCAGAACAGTTTGTTCCAGGAGCAAAAAAGCATCCCAATGTATCCCTATGGTATTTCTGGGCTCTGTTCACACCAGCGCAGTCCGTTCCAGGCCAGAGAAAAAAAAGAAAAAAAAAGCTTGTCTCCGTTTCTCTGGTCTAGAATGCACTGGAGCATGGAAACAAATCTAAAAAGCATGCAAACGCACTGGACTGCACCTAAAAAGAAAAAAGTAAAATTGAAGCTAAAAAATGCGGCAAATATGTTTTTCCGGATCTGGTCCAGACATGGTGTAAACCAGCCCTAAATCAGTTTGTCAGCCAGCTCCCCAATTGGTTTGTTTCCCTCACTGTTGACTCATCTGATTAGCACTGGCAGGTGAGAAGATTTTTTTTTTGAGAGGTAACAGATGTTGGGAAATACAGTGCAAAACATAACTAATTATATTTTATGATTTATTTATATTCCGATTTTGGTTTTTGATATATATTGCCTAAGCAATCAGTCCAGCAGGCAGCAAAGTAGCAGGTTTGCTTAGCATCACATCCAAAGTGTCTGTGCTGCATTTACGGTGGGAAGTGATGTCATTATGACATCAGAAGGGGTAGAGGGAAGCTTTTTTCTTTTTTCATTGGCTTGGTGTTTATTTACTGGTGTATCTAAGTTGGTATAGTTTATTCACTCGTATATATCACTTTGCTTGATGAAGGGGCTCGAAATGTCAATCTTGTGATATGAAGATCAATTAACGTCAATAAAGGCGTTTTAGATGAAGAAACGACGCTGTGCTGGGAACTCTGTTAGTTGCTATAGCACCCTCAAGAAATTTCTAGGGATACATCGGTTAGATATGTGGTGGGATTCTTTATGACACTGAATGCATATATGCTGCTAGGGCTGCAGCTAACGATTATATTTATAATCCATTAGTTGCCGGATAATTTTTCGATTTAATCTATTAGTTGCATTAAAAAATCTCTCTCGCTCTCTCCCACCAAATAATCAATAATGAGACTAGTTGACAACTATTCTCATCGATTTTATCAGTTAATCGATTAGTTGGTTGCAGCCCTATGTGCGGCAGCATGGCAGATCGGCCTTAACACTCTGCATGCTGCAAAAATTAGACACTATGTTCTGCGGCATGCTCAGTTGTCACACCCTGAACTGTGACCGAGCTGTCACCGACAACTCAGGTAAACTGCTGATGATCGGGAGCTGGTAGGGTTGGCTGCTGATGACATCGCCCTCCTACTGGCGTAATGGTGCATGTAAAGGGCTAACTCTCACCAGCAGAAAGTTAGGTTGCGTTTAAACTACAATCAAAGCAGGTCAAGCATACAGGTGAAACTCGAATAATTAGAATATCGTGCAAAAGTAATTGCAGTAATTGCTGCAAAAGGGGCCCAAACCAAGTACTGAGTACATATGCATGCTTGTACTTTTCAGAGGTCCGATATTGTTCTATGTACAATCCTTGTTTTATTGATTGCTGGTAATAATCTACTTTTTTGAGGTTGTGGATTTGGGGTTCTTGGGGTTTTCATGAGCTGTAAGCCATAATCATCACAATGATGACAAATCACGGCTTGAACTATCTTGCTTTGCATGTAATGAGTCTATCTCATATATTAGTTTCACCTTTTAGGTTGCATTAGTGAAATAAATTAACTTTGCACGATATTCTAATTATTCGAGTTTCACCTGTAGTTTTTTCACGTCAAAAGACAGCAGCATGCGTTCTATTAAAAAAAGTGGCATTTAACTAGGTTGCCCATCAACAGGAACCCTTAGGGCTTGTTCACACCATGTCTGTTGAGCTGCATTTTTCTGCACACCACCACACATGTATGGTGCAAGCAGGGTGAAAATACACTATGCCCGTGCAGTGGTTTGCAAAAAACGCAGCCCAAGAAGCGTAGTGTGAACCAGGGCTCACTGTTTGAGAAAACTAGAGGAGCTTGAGTTTGGATATAGTGATAATGTCTTATGTTTTTTCATTTACTAATGATGCATGCTTTTTAAGGTATTTCATGGAAAACATTGGATTTTATAACCTTATCCAACATCAGGACCCACTTGTAGTCACTTATGTTTTGTGTTTGCAGCTATGTGTTTTACCTTCCAGATTTTATCCATAGGAAATGTGTTTTACCAACTTGATATGAGGAATCGTTTCTATTAATTCCATACTGCTCCTGTTCCATGTTGGGTATCTGACGCTGGTTTGCATTACCATATTTCACCACTAGGTGGCACCACGGCTCTTCGTTATTGTCACAGCTGTATTTTCATTGTTTTGGAACTGGACAAAATGTTTAGCAATGCTGTTTTGGGCTGAGAGCCACAAGCCGTGTGACTAGATGTGCACGTAGATAGCCTCACATTAAATGCAATGACATTACCTGTATGTGTTGATGTTTCTCTCACTCAGGCTTGCCCTGTTTTGACCACACATCGGCTCTGGTTTTTTTATCCTAAAGGTCAGAAACAACCAAATAATTGTCTCATCCATTGGTCACATCAGGTAATCGCATATTTATAGCAGGTGGCTGTATTTCTGGATCATGGTGTTCCCTAATTATTTTCAGCGACGTATTTATGAAACATGTTTTATATGGGCGACGTATATTTGTCTACTAGCAGATGTATCTGTATTCTGTTAACTGTTCTGTCACTTTTGTGCCTTGTCAGCAATCTGTATTGACAGCTTAGTGAATATAAAAATGGCTATTTAATATGTTCTGTCAGTAGTTCCGTCATTTTTAGGGATGAACCGATACCGTTTTTTTCGGTATCGAGTAGCAATATTTTTTTTTTATGCTACTCGCCGTTACCGAATACCGATACCAGAAGTCCCATTAAGGAAGCTGCGTGGCGTGTAATGACTTGCCGCCCGGCTTCCTGATTAGCTGAGAAGCTGACCCCATGCTCCCTTGTCACCAGGTGACGAGGAAGCATGGAGACGGCTTTCTGGCCAATCAGGAAGCGGGTGGGCAGGTAATGACTCGCCGCCCACCTTTCTGGTTGGCCAGCTTCCCGACCAATCAGGAAGCCAAACAGTGTGTCATTACATGCTGCCCGGCTTCCTAATTGGCTCCATGCTACCTTGTGACGAGGAAGGCATGGAGCCGGCTTTCTGGCCAATCAGGAAGCCGGGGGGGGGGCGGGTAATGACTCGCCGCCCAATTTCCTGATTGGTCAGCTTCGCGACCAACCAAGAAGCATTACATGTGAAGCCAGCTCCATGCTCGCTGGTGACAAGGGAGCATTGAGCCTACTTCCCGGCCAATCAGGAAGTTGGGCAGCTAGTAATGACTTGCCACCCGGCTGACTGATAACGGACGTTCCGGTACCAGGGTAAGCATCGGGAGCATTTGGTTGAGTCCAAGTGCTGGCCCAAATGCTCGGTATCGGTGCATACCTAGTTATTGTTATACTGCTCAGTTTGTGAGAGTTATCTTTGAAGTGTCCTCCTAGAAAATGTGTAATATTGTTCATCCTTTTGTAGCCAATTTGTATTGAGTGTCTTTCTGGTTCAGGGTGTCAAATAGCTGAGTACTGACCTGTGACTACAGACCTAATGACAGCATGTAGGGTTTCACACCCACCCACAGACAATGATTCAGAGGAGAGACACACCACCTCCCCCTTTCCAAGTGGAGGCAGTGTCCACTGCAGTAGTAGTGCAGAGCTAGTGCTGGGCTTTCTATCACAGCCTGGCATGCACTGCACATGCTAAAGCATGGAAGCAGCCTATATAACAGGTGCAATTCTCAAACAGAATCCTTCTACAAATAAAAATAGTGATCTAAAATATCAGCCGGTAAATGTATAACTGTAAAAACAAGATTCATAAAATTGACCTAAGCCATTATAGCTTTCTTTTTTAAAGAATGTTTATCATTGCAGAGTTATGGAGGATGCCATTGCCAGCCTTCTTCCAAAAATTCAAGTAACGTGACTCTCTATCTTCAATACTTACTTTCACTGATCTGAAACAAGTCTTTGCAAAGTCAGAACTCCTAATTGACATGATTGTTCTCAGTCAGTGACTCATTCAAACCTGAGCGTTTTGTAGGCTTAGGCCTCATTCACACGAGAAAAGGCCGGAACATACAGCTCTGTGCTGCGTGCACGGCCGTATCGGGCAGCTCCCGAGAAGGACAGCTGCTGCGTGTGATTATTACGCAGCCCCTGTCCTTCTCTATGGGAGTACGCCGCCCTACGATCCCCCGCCCTGCACGTCTGCGCGTGTGTCCGTACTCGTACGCTGACGGGATGGATCCTGTCTGCGTCCGAGCTGGGACTCCCGCACCCGTATGGACATGCGCTTGGGGTGAGCATAGGGCCGCGTACACCAATAGAGAAGGACAGGGGCTGCGTTCTAATCACACGCAGCACATGTCCTTCCTGGGAGCTGCCCGATACGGCCGTGCACGGAGCTGTACATGCCGGCCTTTTCTCGTGTGAATGAGGCCTAAATGCCTAAGTGCTACAATGCTCAACAAGAGGAATCCCATTGTTTTCAATAGCCCCTGTTCACACCTAAGCATTCTGTCGCTTGTAGCTGGAAAACACAAGAACTTCTATTGGAGAAGAGTCAAGTGTTTTCACCCCAATAGACTTCAATGAGGGTGCCTGAAAGACACACAAAAAATGCACGTAACACATGTTTTTCAAGCATTTTTGCCTAGTAATTAGTCTTGCATTGGCTAAAAATAATTGAAAAATTCACCCAAGCCTGAAGCACTTGCAAAAAATGCTCAAAATTCAAACTGAAACACCCAAAGATGCTCAGCTAAAGTGTGAATGAGACCTTCGTCCTAGAGGCAGCCAGTCAACGATCATTTTCAGAAGATGGTTCGTAATATCAGCCTACATATCTATCGCATGACAAATTTTCTTAAAGCGGACCTTTACCCATATCTTTAAAATAGCAACAAACACACCTTTTTAGAAATGTTTGTGAAGGTTCTCATTCATCCAGGTCATGGTATATCTGTAAAAAATAAGTCAAGGCAACTGGACTTTCTGTATTTTTCTTGAAGACTTTTCACTGTTATTTTTCTTCTTCCTTCCTTTAGAAATGTTTAGTAATGACAATCTACAAACAGATACTTCTAGATAATTGCTGGCTATGTATTCTGTGCATACCTTATTTCTCTTTTCTTTCCCAGTCTTCTGAGAGCGGCCATGTTTACTAAGGGCAGATTACTAGATCTCCAGGGCTTGAAAAATCTGCTTGTCCTCTCGTCTGTGACGAGAAGACGCCAGAGCCTGACAAGTAGCTTCACGGCCGGTCGTTCAATTACGATTGTAATTGACCGGCCGGCCGTGAGCTTTACATTCAAGCGATCGGGCGTCTCTAGAGACGCCCGATCGCATGTATAGGAGCAGCTGTCACTGCCCTTGCCGGTCCCGAGATCCGCTGTGCCCGGGACTGGCACGGCTGCTCTGTGACAGGAGATCAAAGGGAGATCGGTACACAACGTATATTACATAATTTCCGCATTCTGCTTTCACTCTCCAGCTTCAGAAGCCGGGGAGAAGCTGGTGAAGCAGATCTCTGCTTCATCAGCTTCTCTTGGGGTCCCTAGGTGACATTAGGGGTCTTGGAAACCCCTGATGTCTCCATAAAGAGGACCTGTCATGTAAATTGCATATCACATAGGGGGCTTGTTATCCCCCTATGTGATAGCAATAAAGTTGTGTAAAATAAAAATAATAAAAAAATTAAAGAAGCATAAAAAAACAACACAATTTTTCTTTTAAGTCCCCCACCCCCCTGGATACACACGCAAACATGCGTCGGGTGCGCCTACATGCGAAAACAATGATTGCGCCTATTGTGCCGCACATGTTACATATCACCGAGAATGTCGAATTGAGAGCAATCATTTTAGGGCCATTAATCATTGATAACACTAAACTGATGAGCAATAAAAGCGTTTAAAGCGTCGCCTATGGCCAATTTTCGTGGTGTGGTTGTTTTTTTGCGATTTTGCAGGCGCGCGCAATTTTAAGGCTTGACATGGTGTCTATTTACCTGACGTCAACATGCCTTTTTTTATATTTTACCAGAAATATGGGTGAGAATAAAAATGTTATAACATAACGTAGGCAAAACTTTTTCTTTCTGAAATTTATGGTACTTTTTTTATTATTTAGTAAAAAATACCCGCCCATTGGTGATTGTATTCCGCCAAAAGAAAGCTCTATCTGTCCCTGAAAAATGTTAACTTAAATTGCAAGGCTATAGTCTGGTCATGCTGACTGGTGAAATTTTTGACTGACTGGTGAGACACCTTAAAATCTGATTGGCATGGGCATATACCAAGCTGGCAATGCCAGGATTCATTGGGCTCAAATTGTGCAGAGTGGTTCAGGGAGCATGAGACATCATTTTCGCACATGGATCGGCCACAACAGAGTCCAGACCTTAAAGGAGAACTATGAGGTGAGTGCTTTTCACTCACCTCATAGTTCTAAGCCGACCTGTGACAATGAGGCTGTCACAGGTTGGCTCAGTAGATCGGGAGGTGAGCGAACACATACCGGGTTCGTTCGCCTCTCGATCCTGTCACGGCTCTCTGCCGTGACAGGGGAGGGGCTGGATTCCCATCTCTCCGCTCCAATCTGCCAGCGCTGACTGGCGGAACGGGCGGGGGAGGGGGCGGGTACAGCTGGCTCTGCCTTTAAATAGGCAGAGCCAGCTGTCACTCACGCAGCTGGGCGGATCCCGTCATCTAAGTCGGGATCCGCTCCGGCTGCGGCGTCTCAGTATACCGCGAGCTGTAAACACTGACCCCATAGTTCTCCTTTAACCCGATTGAGAATCTTTGTGCTGGAGAGGACTTTACACAATGGTCCAACTCTCCCATCATCATTACAAGACAACTCTGGAAGGAAATAAATGTTGTGACATTGCATAGGCTTATGGAAATGATGTCACGGCGAATGTGTGCTGCAATCAAAGCTAAAGGCCGGTCCCAACGAAATACTACAGTGTGTAACTTTTTGTGCCGAGCAGTGTATAAAGGTCTGATCACATTCAAGGTCCTGTTTTAGGGTTGGTACAACATCTCTGTTCAAGCAGTTTCAGGGTTACAGTTGGAAAACAGTGACCGGGGACAGCTCATAATTAGTCTGCAAATCTTTTGTGGGAATTTAAATGCACGCTGAAAGTGTTCTCATTAATATCCTGAGAACAGAACTGTATGCTAGTTATCAATGATTTATTAATCGGACATCATAATTGTTCATTAAATGAGAAGTATGAGGTTTTATAGTGACAAGATAAGACCTAGGAAAAGCCCATATAATACAACACACCCAGAACTATGGGGAGAGTTGCCAGGATCTGCTGACTCCACTTACATTTTATTTCTGTTTTTATAACACTGGCCAGTTTCAGAAGTTCTCTTTTAGTTTACAAAATATTTTAGTCAAGCTGCCTTATTACAGGAAACCTGTCATGAGAGAAATATTGAAGTCATCATCTCTGGCCTCTTCTCTTTCAAATACTAGTCACCTGGCTATCATGCTGACTCTGTACTGTGAGTATAGGACGTGGGAAAAACCGTACAGATAAGGACTTCTGACTTGCTAATCTATTTACTTTTTCCAGGTCACTGACTCAGGCGATATGGAAGCCAGTGAGCCACAGTAAATGCCAAGGAAGGAGCTGACTATGATGGCCCCGTATTTCTCTTCTCCTGACAAACCTGAAGTAGTCCCATCACAATACAATCCCTAATGAAAGGGGTGTGTTTTGGACCCCTGAAACACGTTGGGTTGTCTACTTGAATGTCCCCCTGACCCTAATAAAATAAAGTTGTATCTGGACTATTTTAATTGATGTGGCGCTTCAATTTCTACATTTACTGTGGTCACTGTCAAGCCAAAGATACTATGGAGATCCTTTTGGATTGCAGAATCTGCCTATCCATTAGCCAAATTACCAAAATTCACTTAAAGGAGAACTATGAGGTGAGTGCTTTTCACTCACCTCATAGTTCTAGCCGACCTGTGACAATGAGACTGTCACAGGTCGGCTCAGTAGATCGGGAGGTGAGCGAACATATACCGGCGTTCGCTCACCTCTCGATCCTGTCACGGCTCTCTGCCGTGATAGGGGAGGGGCTGGATTCCCCCTCCCCGCTTCGATCCGCCAGCGCTGACTGGCGGAACAGACTAGGGGAGGGGGCGGGTACAGCTGGGTCTGCCTCTAGATAGTCAGTCACGCAGCTGGGCGGATCCCAGCATAATTATCGGTATCCGCTTCAGCTGCGGCGTCTCAGTATACCGCGAGCAGCAGCTCGCGGTATACTGCGGCATCTCAGTATACCGCGAGAAAAGTCTTAACCCCATAGTTCTCCTTTAACCATTATGCAGCTTAACCACTTAAAAATGACTTGTAGTTAACTTGATAGTCAAGCAACCTCTTATTTGAAATGTCCAGAATACCAAGGGCCCCCAAATGTTATTAAAAAAAAAAACTGGCACATGATTGAACATTTTGAGCTTTTAGTAGGAACATTTATCCAAAGGATGTCTTGATTCAGCACCCAATGTTGACCTGGTTAATATTTTTTTTGCCAGCTAATGCCACCTTGCATCTGGGCCTGGCTTTTCCTTATACGCCTGTAGGGAATACTGCTGGGAGCATACCATCAGATCACTTGTCATGAGGTGCAAGTAAGACCATAGTGAGAATAGTGCTGATGGGGGAATTAGTCACCAGAGCCATCAAATATTGTAACAAACGGCCATCTGACCTAACCAAAAAGTAAATGACCAATCTTAGTTTTCCTTTTGGATATGTGGAGTTGTGATTATGGACATCCGTACCTGTGAATTAAACCTCTGGCAATTGCAAAACCTGGAAATTCACTCTAGTTCTGCCTCACTGCTGCCTGGGTTATGTTCCTGCTCATTGGATATTGGTCCATTTATCCATTGGTTCCATAGATGATGATGAACCTCTGCTCATTGAGAAGACTGGACACTAGGGATTATCAGATACCAAGTATGGTAGTTAGGAGGCAGCTGTCATTTTTAAAGAGCATTGGCTACAGGGCTCTTGGGATTTGTGCATCCCTGTTTTTAATGTATGATTTGATGTGTGTGTGTGTGTGTGTGTGTGTGTATATATGTGTAATATATACACTGAGTGGCCAGATTATTATGAACACTTGACGTTTGTAGGCAAATTAGCTATAATTTCGCGCTGAGGTTGCTAGAGGGCCAGACCATTATAAATAGGGAAGCAGGTTGTTTACCACGGCAGTAGAAGTGATTTTTTTCTGAAGACATGGGTAAACAACGTGATTTAACAGCCTCTGAACGTGGGATGATTGTTGGCGCTCGGAGCAAGTATCAGCAAAACCGCAGAATTTGCTAAATGTTCAAGAGCAGCTGTTGTAGATCGGGAGGTGAGCGAACATATACCGGCGTTCGCTCACCTCTCGATCCTGTCACGGCTCTCTGCCGTGACAGGGGAGGGGCTGGATTCCCCCAAAAAAACTGGCACATGATTGAACATTTTGAGCTTTTAGTAGGAACATTTATCCAAAGGATGTCTTGATTCAGCACCCAATGTTGACCTGGTTAATATTTTTTTTGCCAGCTAATGCCACCTTGCATCTGGGCCTGGCTTTTCCTTATACGCCTGTAGGGAATACTGCTGGGAGCATACCATCAGATCACTTGTCATGAGGTGCAAGTAAGACCATAGTGAGAATAGTGCTGATGGGGGAATTAGTCACCAGAGCCATCAAATATTGTAACAAACGGCCATCTGACCTAACCAAAAAGTAAATGACCAATCTTAGTTTTCCTTTTGGATATGTGGAGTTGTGATTATGGACATCCGTACCTGTGAATTAAACCTCTGGCAATTGCAAAACCTGGAAATTCACTCTAGTTCTGCCTCACTGCTGCCTGGGTTATGTTCCTGCTCATTGGATATTGGTCCATTTATCCATTGGTTCCATAGATGATGATGAACCTCTGCTCATTGAGAAGACTGGACACTAGGGATTATCAGATACCAAGTATGGTAGTTAGGAGGCAGCTGTCATTTTTAAAGAGCATTGGCTACAGGGCTCTTGGGATTTGTGCATCCCTGTTTTTAATGTATGATTTGATGTGTGTGTGTGTGTGTGTGTGTGTGTATATATGTGTAATATATACACTGAGTGGCCAGATTATTATGAACACTTGACGTTTGTAGGCAAATTAGCTATAATTTCGCGCTGAGGTTGCTAGAGGGCCAGACCATTATAAATAGGGAAGCAGGTTGTTTACCACGGCAGTAGAAGTGATTTTTTTCTGAAGACATGGGTAAACAACGTGATTTAACAGCCTCTGAACGTGGGATGATTGTTGGCGCTCGGAGCAAGTATCAGCAAAACCGCAGAATTTGCTAAATGTTCAAGAGCAGCTGTTGTAGATCGGGAGGTGAGCGAACATATACCGGCGTTCGCTCACCTCTCGATCCTGTCACGGCTCTCTGCCGTGACAGGGGAGGGGCTGGATTCCCCCCTCCCCACTCCGATCCGCCAGCGCTGACTGGCAGAAAGGACAGGGGAGGGGGCAGGTACAGCTGGCTCTGCCTTTAGATAGGCAAAGCCAGCTGTCACTCACGCAGCTGGGCGGATCTCGTCATCGATGTTGTGATCCGCTGCGGTGTCTCAGTATACCGCGAGCTGTAGCTCGCGGTATACTGAGCTTAGGGTAACGGGAGGACGCTAGTTTGTGTCCTCTCATTACCCTAAGGAGAACTTTAAAGGAGAACCTATGAGGTGAGTGAAAATCCCTCATCCTCATAGTTCGAGCCGTCGTGTGACAATGAAACTGTCACACGTTGGCTCAATAGATCGGGAAGTGAGCAAACACATACCGTCGCTCGCTCACTCCACGATCATCTCCTTGCAGAGAGTGGTGACTGTCTGTCATGGCTCCCTGCAGGGATTCCCACCTCCCTGCTGCGATCATCCAGCCCTGACTGGAGGAACGGACGGGTGAGGGGGCGGTTACAGCTGGATCTGGCTCTAGATAGGCAGATCCTGCTTTCAATCAGCCAGCTGGATGGATCTGGACAGTAATGTCAGGATTCGTCCCGGCTGCGGCGGTTTCCACAGAATGATTGAAGTAGCCTGCAGGTCCTCGGCTACAGATTCCTCTGCAGCAAGTCCCCAAGAGAAACAATGAGCAATTATTATTTTGAGACTAGGTTACATTAAAGAGACCCTGTCATCAATTACTGGTAAAAGCACAGAACCATTAAAGGGTAATTTCCATTTCCCAGCAAATGTGGGAAACTGAAATTACCCCCACAAATTGGTCCCTTCTGGCCTCCCCCAGTAGTGATACCTTTTGGGGGAACCGCCGTTCTCTCTGCTACAATTACAGGCATTACTCCCCCAGAGTCAAAAGCATGTTGGGATTTGTAGTTAAAGCACAGCTGGAGGGCCTGAGTTGCCCACAGCAATTTTAGTTTTTTGAATTGGCTATGTAGCACAAGGATAGGCAACCTTGGCACGCTAGCTGTTGTGGAACTACTGGTCCTATGAGGCCGAGGTTGCCTACCCCGATGTAGGGGCTATGTAAGCAACTAAATTGTAAGCTGATTTAGTATTGTGTTGTGCACGGCAGTCAAATACTTTGGTCTACAATGGCCTCACGCCTTGCCTACAGTTTTACTGCATTGACTTTTGCACTGTACACCAGAGAGGCAGGAGTTATTTGACTTCTTATTGGTGTTTAGTGTTTTGTGACCCAACTTTCTTTTGGTATTTTTGCAATTAATATTCCCAAAATAAGCTCAGTTCAAAACTGAACTCTTTGAGCTGCCAAATAATTTATAGTTTTCTGCAGCCAACTTGATGATTCAGACACTCCTCTTAGACAGCACAGCCAGATCCTTCCCCTCTGCTGCAGCAGCTACCTGGCATTGCCGAGAACAAACCCCAAACCTGCTGACTGGTCAATAACGGTGCAGCAGCTCACTAATGAGGTCATCATCCTTCTCATTCCTTCTGTCAGCATGCTCTCTGTCAGTGCCTGTGGCAAATCCTGATTGGCAACAAGTGCTGGGCCCTTTTTTTTTTTTTCTTCATAGTCTCAGCGGTGTTGGACAGTACAGTAAGCTGATACTGAGACATATTTAAAAAGACCTTTTAATTATATTTTAGTTTAATATAATATTGTGTTAATTTGTGTTTAGCCTAAAATAAGAATTTCTCATCCACAAAACTGGTTTACTGCTATTGTCAGTGCAATATGGCAGTCACTGCTGATATTCAGTATATCTTCGGGGAATATGATTATTTGCACACCACAACTCCAAATGTGTGTGGCCTTTCCAGAAAATTAAGTTAAACTGAATCTTTCAAAAAACAAGGGGAACACGTAGGAGCTTTACGCTGAGTAAAATTGTATAGTAGTGACCAAATCCTAGGGTTTCAATAAACTTAATTCAAAAAAAGTACAATCCCCTTTAAACAAGAAATCCCTAAAAGTGGAGATGGTCTGATAAATGGATCACAATGCGTAATAACCCACCTTAAACTGAATCTTATTAATCATTGGTGCATTCCATATGTTCTTTTGAAGTGTGTGCTTAAATACAGTTATTCAACGCATTTTCCTGACATACTGTCAACAAGTTGTTAATTAGCTCCGCCGAACATGCACAATGGTGAAACGTATCTGTTTCAGGACTATACTTTTCTACGAATCTGGAGACAAGATCCTTTGGACGTTCCTATGCTGGCATCTGGTGCAAGTAAAACAAAAGTGTTGGCCGGCTCTTTCTGCATCACTTTCTCCCCGGAGGCCTGAGGACCTGCTCGGATTCGGAACATTTTGTTCCAGGCATTTTTGCAACTGTTTTTAAAAGTCCAAAAGCAGTGAAACCTCAGGGAAAAGAAATTAATCTTTCAGTAGTTTAACATAATATTCAGTCATCTTCATGCTATGCAATGGCAGATTTGTAATCGTATATTTAAAGATGTTCATGTTTCTCTCTACTTTTTTTTTTTTATCTAAAGGAACAACGCTAGAGAACTCGATATAGAATTTTCAGAAAAACTACAATAATTTTTGTGTGAAGAACAACTGTTTAACCTGACCCCATAGTTCTCCTTTTAAAGGAGAACTATAGGGAGAGTAAAATGTACTCTTCCCAATAGTGTGAGGCGGTGTGTGACACTGTAGCTGTGCCGTTCCTGTAGCTAGAGAAATGGGTGATCACAAACCACTGATCGCTCAGCTCGCAGCTTCTCCCTGCAGAGTGGTGACTGTCAGGTGAAGTGCAAATCTTTTTGCAGAAAGGCCTGCATCCTATGTCGCAATGAACCAGACTTACAAAACCTATTCATAACACACGCTAATCAAGATAAAAAAACATTTCCAGGAGTAATCAAAAACCATTTTGTCAAGCATAAAAAGGAAAACAAACAAAACCAAAAAGAACATAGAAATCATGTGTTATTTATTTATTTTTTTTCAAATAAACATGGGGGCAAAAATCCAATTTTTCATTCAATCCATGTGATAGGATGTCAGGTTTTCATTGCTGTCTGTGTTAGCGCTGCGGAGATTCACTCTCTTTCTTTATTTCTACTGACCACCAATGTCATCAGGAATTAAAGTGAGGGGAAAAAATTTTAGTTGCTACTAGAACGGGAATAGAGGAGAAATCTTCCAAAGGGGACTCTTGTTTTGGTGATAACCTTATATGAGGGGAGTTCCTGCACATTGTAAAGATATCTTCTCACTTTCTATTGTGTCTACAGGACAGTAAATGAAGGAGAAATGTCCCTAATTAATCATAGATGGAAAATTAAAACCCGGTTTCTGTAGAAGTATTTGAGTATTTCCCAACTAGCTGTCTATAACATATCTACAAGCCAAGTGCTGTACTTCACACTTACCTGGTCAGAATTACACTTAAAATGTATTCAGGTTGTTGTTTATTTATTATTCTTACATTTTAGTTTATCAGTTGTCACTTTTCTTTGTACATTGCCATGCTTTGCCCCATTTAAATAATACTGCAGGCAAACCACTTTAATACACTGCTCAAATGCTTATTGCTTTGCTTGTCAGGCCATTTTGGCCAGCCTGTATTGTGATAAACAAACCATTAGCAGGCAGGATTATCGCTTTTCTATTACCAGGGTTGGCTTCCTGCTCATTGGACAGAGGTGATGATTCATTGTCCAGGGTAGGTGGGAGGCGGGCAAGTAAACATATATGTATTTAGTTGTTTGCTTGGAGTCCTAATTAAAGGAGAACTATGTGGTGAGTGCTTTTCACTCACCTCATAGTTCTAGCCGACCTATGACAATGAGACTGTCACAGGTCGGCTCAGTAGAATTACAGATTAACCACTTAAAAATGACTTGTGGTTAACTTGATAGTCAAGTAACCTCTTATTTGAAATGTCCAGAATACCAAGGGCCCCCAAATGTTATTAAAAAAAAACTGGCAAAACCGCCGCCGGTTCCTTCAATTCTTCTCGGCTCCCCGTTGGGGAGAGCAGCGGTGATCCAGAGAAGCGGCGGGAGGAGAGGACATGGCGATCTACCAGTGATCGCTATGGCACAGGTACTTGTTTTTTGTATCGGAATATTTGCACGAGTACTCATGCAAATACTCGCTTGTATCGGTGCATCCCTATTAAATATATATATACATATACACACATACACACACACACACAGAGTGTATAAATTTATACACTCTGTGTGTGATGTATGTATGTGTGTATATATATATATATATATATATATAATGTGTGTGTAATAGTTTATATGGTTTAACATTTGATTAATTTCTGCCGAGGAGCCAAGGCACTTGCTGTTCATCCACTTGTTTCTAGATGTATATCAAAACAGAATGCTATTAATGGTTCATGAGGCCTCTACTAGACTGGTTGTGGGTCATTAATTTGTACTACCAATGCAACCATTAAATGTCCATGTGATTGTATTTAATGACCTGTTAAGAGATGTACTTCGTGTTCTGAGACTTAAACACAACTAGATTGTATTACTTACTTGTTCTGGTTTAGGTAATGCTTCTATTGGCTTGGCCTGTCCCATTCTTATTGTAATGTGCTCCTATTCAGTCTCCGGTTCCCCAACACATGCAGATAAAATGGTGTAGATTCCATTATTGATAAGGGGGTGCTGTGCTGAATATTGCTCCATCTTCACTTGTTTTCTGTTTTTTATCAGTTGTTTGGACTCGACTGTGCCTAATATCATTCATGTCATTGGTCACAACACCATGCGCCTAGTTGATGGGTTCAAAATCAATGATCGCACTCCAATAAGGCTCCCAGGTGGTACCTAGGTGAGGTACTGATGAAGAGCAGGGAATTATTATTATTAGGAATGGAGTATTCTGGTATTTTCAAAATGGAAACCTTGTAAAGAATAGTTTGAGTTCCTTCATTCATATGTGTTGTAAATAAACCAAATGTCCTTTTTTTCTTTTTCTTTTTCTTTGTGTGTGTGTGTGTGTGTGTGTGTGTGTGTGTGTGTGTGTGTGTGGGCGTGTTTGGGGGAAAATCCTGTCCTAGAAGAAGGTCTTTCTTGGATACCACTCTGTCTAGAGGCCACCAGCAATGGTGTATGCTGTACTATTCTAGAAAAGATACATGATGTTAATTAATACAGACCCTTCTCGAGCGTAGAATCGAGTTGTACAAAAGGAAAGCATAAACCCTTTAATACTTTGCTTGGTGGTTGGGGGGGTATATAGGTTTAGGTTTTTTGGGTTTTTTTTTTTGAATGTTTGCACTCATTCAATTTTTTTTTTTTTTTATTGAACTGAGAAAATAGTTATGTCCTTTTCAATAGTGGTAGCAATAATACAGTACAAAATCATGCTGTACTGTAGAAGATAATTTATTTATGTATACAGAACTTTTTGTAGCATTGTATACATTTTATTGACCATATTTATTTACACACTAGCAAATTTGTGCCCATTCTAGACGGGAGAAGGTTTAATAAAAGGTTAAACAAAAAATGTTCAATTGTTTTAGTGGGTAAGATGTGCAGGAGATCAGTGTAGAGGGCCAGACAGCAGGCAGTATATGCAGGATTGAAGTGTGGTGGGTGGTATGTGGAGGGTATACAATAAGGACATGCTGTGCTGTCAGCAGGCTGGATGAGGATGCCTGCACCGAAGGTCCATGGTGCCATGAGTTGGTCTGCTGCCTTGGAAGGGAAGTCTTTGCAGGGCTTAGTGAGCTGCATGCAGGTGAGACACAGAGGTTGATGAGGAATCTGGCTGGGGAGCACCATCAAAAGGTAAGACAAGTTGGTTGCTGAGGAATCTAACCTGCAGGGACCAGGGGTGGTACAATTGGGAGGGAAGCCATGACAGGTACTAACAAGCCGGCATAAAACTTGTTTGCAGGTAGCAGCTAGGTTTCCAGGCCACGTTCTTCCAGAGGGAGAGAGGAGACTGATCAAGGTCTGACATGTTATGGTAGCTGGGGACAAGGGAGCAGGCTATTCGGACAAATAATTAGGGTCTGACATGTTGTGTTGCGAGAGACCAGGGAAGGGAGTAGATGTGTGCACAGTGCAGGTAAGTAAATGGAAAGTGGATGAAAAGGAGGAGTGTGAGTGCTCCTAAGGCAGAAGTCCCCTCAGACTGAGGATGTTCACAGGGGAGATGAAATTGTTATTTATGGCACCTATAAAGTATTGTAAATCATTTTTACTTTGGATCAATCTCAAAACATCCTTTTCTATTACTACAGGTCTCTCCATTTATTTCAGTTGCTCATATTCTGTCCAATAGTTGCATAAAAACACCAACATTGACTCTTATGTAACATTTAGTCTCTCTTATCTGTCTGGAGAGACCTATGGTAGCTGTCATTGCGAAAGCAATTACAGGGTTAGAGGTTGCCAGGTCTCTGACTGTCAATTCATGAGTCTATCTATCCTTTAAGTGTGCAAACCGGCAGACCTCAAGTGACCTCTAAACTCTGACCCTTTGACAGTCTGGTTTCATGTTGGAGTAGTATATAGACAAAAAAAATCATAAGTAACTGAACAATCATAAAACAAAACCTCCTTTTTTTTCCCCAGATTCCTACATAAGCCAAATTTGTTTCTCTTTGAGTACATGTGCTTTGGAAACAATTGTGGTGTCCTTAAAGCATTAGTAAACAAACCCATGATGGTCTGACATGGTTATGTGTGATGGTGTACCAAAGATGTTTTCTGGAAATTTTGGAACATTCTTGGAAATGTTGGATGTCGGTAATCAACACTCCCAAACTACACATTGATTAGCTGTGATAATGTTTACAATATAATTTCTGATTTCCCGATCCTCTCCAGTTTCTGCCAAGTGAGTGTGTAGTAAATTGCAGCGAGTCTCTCTGCTACTCATCTGGCTGTACAAGGCTGGATTCTGGCAGGGAAATGTATGTTCATTTTCTTTGACATGTAAAACCCAGAATCTCCATTTTCATGTAACGTTTTAATAGAGAACACTAGCATTTGGTAAGCGCCGGACGAAAGGTTTAGATGGGCAATGGCATCTTAGTTACTTTTTTGGCAAGTTCATCATTCTGCACATTAGATTTAAATGACGCCAAGCTAGCTAGTCCTTTCATTGACTTTTGGTAACTGTATGTCATTTCCAAATCAGTCAATATCTTTTTCCCTTGGCGACTAATCAGGTTTTGGATTTAGAAAATGCACATGAAACCTAAACTTTGTATTGATGGTGAAACTGGAACCTTTTGAAGAATAAATGTGAATGACAATATAACTGGTGACAAAGTGTGTATTTGACTAATAATTTACAAGTAATATGCACTATTACTTGTAATATGATATACACCCATTACATTACAGTTTAAAGCATAATTCCAGGCAAAAATATCAAGCTAAAAAATAATACCTGATTAAAAGATAAAGTAACAAAACTTGATTTTCCTGCAAAATTCAGCTTCAGTCCAAAGAGTATATTGGTTACATTGCATCAACATAGTACTTTGTGTCTTGCTAAAGGAGAACTATGAGGTGAGTGCTTTTCACTCACCTCATAGTTCTAGCCGACCTGTGACAATGAGACTGTCACAGGTTGGCTCAGTAGATCGGGAGGTGAGCGAACACATACCGGCGTTCGCTCACCTCTCGATCCTGTCAAGGCTCTCTGCCGTGACAGGGGAGGGGCTGTTTTCCCCCCTCCCCGCTTCAATCCTCCAGCGCTGACTGGCGGAACGGACGGGGGAGGGGGCGGGTACAGCTGGCTCTGCCTCTAGATAGCCAGAGCCAGCTGTCAGTCACGCAGCTGGGCGGATCACGGCACAATTGTCGAGATCCGCTTCAGCTGCGGCGTCTATACTGCGGCGTCTCAGTATACCGTGAGCTACAGCTCGCGGTATACTGAGCCTAGGGTGACGGTAGGATGCTAGTTTGTGTCCTCCCGTTACCCTAAGGAGAACTATGGGGAAAAGCCTTAACCCCATAGTTCTCCTTTTAAGTACAGACATTCTCTACCTTAAGGCCTGATTCACACCTAGGCGACAGCGTTTTTGCTGCACGGTTTTGGCGCATACATTAAGTCGTGTGTTTTTATGAGCAGATTGTTACACATTGATGTAAATGGCAAAAATGCGCAAAACCAGTTGTGATGCATATTTCCAACCGTCTCCTATTGACGCTATGGGGACAAAACGAGCTGTAATCTGCCAGGAAGAAGCTCATGTACTTTTTCCAGCCACAGGGGTTTTGCTTATTGCTACAAAACGTTCAGGTGTGAACAGGGGCCATAAGTATGAGGCGCGGTGCAGACCTCTGCTATCCGGGATCGTGCGGTCCAGCACAATGCAGGCAGTGCTTTCTGTGCGGCCCCATTGATCGTTGATTTCAATGGGGTGACAAAAGAGTTACTTTTTAACATCCCTTTTACACATCACAGCACAGATACCCCCCATTGTAAGACCATTTAAACTACCTGTATACATTTGGCTTGTTGGGCGGAAACTCGCAGAAATGTAGGTTGAAGGTATACATTACGGGTTGTATGATGTCTAGTTTGCTGATGAATAATAAATGTGGCTGCTCTGAATGTAATAAGTTTATTACTACCATTTTTAGAGCAAAGAATGCAGAAAATAATTTCAATTTCTGATTTCGTTTATATTCTTTCACACAGATCTCAAGTTGCATCTTCAGAGCACAGACTATGGCACATTTCTGGCCAATGAAGCCTCGCCGCTTGCTGTCTCTGTCATTGATGACAAGCTGAAGGAGAAGATGGTTGTGGAGTTTAGACACATGAGGAACCAATCGTATGAGCCGCTCGCCAGCTTCTTGGATTACATTACGTAAGTAAAGAGCATAGTGTCACTTAGGCAAACGCTTGGCCCTGTGTAATCATTTTGTCCTGCGCTTCTTGTACTTTTACTGTGCACCTATTTGATTTATTGATATTTTAGATTAACACCGTGCTGCTGACTCCTGGCAGTCCTTTAAGGTGCTCTTTAGGCAAGGAGTCTGAAGCGGGCTTCCCGACCATGTGATTGGCTGTCACTGTGGTCACATGATCGGTAGCCTGTTTCTTTGACTGGTGAACGGTGACTGGGAGTTGTCGGCAAATTAGGGGAGGACTTATCACTGGGAAAGGAAGACAATTATAATAACCTGTCATAGATAACCCATCCTCATTTTAATGAAAATAAGTATTTTGTCACAGTCTGTGTCTCCAATGAATAGGTTTCCCATTACTTCCTGTCTCAACAGGAAAGGAGGAGAAATCTCATCAAAGGGGGCACAGACCACAAATCCACTGTAACACATTAAAGCGGCAGCATGGATAATGGGCCTTAATGCCAAGCTGCCGCATATATGCATCAGCCTGCTGCACTGATCTGTGCTGAGAGCACATCCACCAGCTCCTGCTCGCCCTTTATGGTCGGGAGTCCGTGGGACAGGCCATTGTAGATATTTATGCTTGGTAACTACATTCATGTAGGATAACACATGTGTTATCCTGACCATGAATGGTTCAAAGCCTCCTTCCTTGCTGACTCTCCCTGGTGTACTGTTTGTGTTCAAAAATCTGGGGAATTTTTGTTTTGATATTGCCTGTGTGAAATTGTCCCCATTGGGTGTGTGATCTTCATCTCCTAAACCAACCTGTGACTAGTGATGAGGCTGGGCTTGGTGCAAACTTAATTTGCCTGAGTTCAACCAAGCATGGTTAAAACTAACTGGCACCACCTCCCCAATCAGGAGGTGACGGTCAGAGTTTTGAGTGGGCCTAGGTGAACTCAGAGGAACTGAGTTATCTCCAAGCCCTGCCTAATCTCTATCTTTAACCCATCACATGGTTTCCCACCGCCATGTGCACCCTTAGTGGTATTTACATTAGACTTCTTGTGAATGACTAAATCATAACTTTGTGAGCAAACTCTCTATTGTATGGGACATTTTTTCATATCCTCAAACTGCGTGTTATTCTCATTACGTTTTGACCATTTGTGCCAGGGCTGGGACAATTCCAAGAGCCAGGTAGCCAATGTTTCTTAATAATTGCAGTTGGGCGCCTAACGTTCCAGTTTTTTACATTATCAATTGAGCTGGCTCCTAAAAAAAAACAAAACAATCCTGCCTGCTCATGGACTGGACAGATTGAGCTGGATTTCATGTGAATGAGTGAGTGAGTATATTTTGCCATCTCCAGACAATGAATTAGATCCACAGGGGTGTATTAATTAATATGGTGACCAAGGTAGTTGCGCTAGGATATATGAAAAAATCAGGAACCAAAATACAGAAAAAATAAGAAAAAATATAATAATATCAAAAAATATAATAATATCAAAAAATGTGATCCAAAAGATTATAATCCAATACCAAGCGCAGCACACTGGTTCACTATTAATTAATATGTATTTCAGGAGCCAGTCTGTCCAATCCAGGAACCAGCAGGATTTTTTTAGGAGCCAGCTCCACTGACAGCAACTAGAGAAAACCTCAAAAGTTGGACATCAGTTGTAACTTTTAATGTGCAGAGGCTGCCTGGCTCTTGGGATTTGTCCTGCCCTGCAGTAAAGTGTTTTTTTCTTCTACAGGTAGTACACATTTAGCTCAGAGCACACATTCACATGCCTATTTTGTCAAAGTTTAGAACCTACTTGCCAGTTTCCCCCTTGCTGCTGTTCTACAAACAGTTGGTACATATGGTGGCTTTTGACATCTTCTGTGCCATGTGTTTCTACTTGCTTATCATTTATCTTGAATATATATTTTGTGCTCTGTTGTTCTATAGTTCACCGTTTTAAATATTTCTGCTTTGGGGGTAACGTATCTCTATTTTATTGCTGACTTATATTACCTTTAGCCCTCATTCACACGAGAAGCGTCTGGCCTGTACAGGTCCGTGCTGCGTGCACGACCCTTTCAGGCCACTCCCGGGAAGAACAGGTGCTGCGTCTGATTTGCACGCAGCAGCCTTTCCTTTTCTATGGTAGTACGCGGCCCTATGCTCACCCGACCTGCACGTCCGTGCGGCTGCGGGTGTTCGTACTCATGCGCTGACAGGATGGATACTGTCTGCGTCAGAGCAGGGACACACGCAGCCGCACGGACATGCAGGTTGCTTGAGTGTAGGGCGGCGTACGGCTGCATACTCCCATAGAGAAGGACAGGCTGCTGCGTACAAATCACACGCAGCACCTGTCCTTCCCGGGAGCGGCTTGATACGGCTGTGCACGCAGCACGGATCTATACGGGCTGGCCGTTACCCGTGTGAATGAGGGCAAAGTCTACTAGAACATATGCAGTATGATTGTGGTTGTTTTCGTTGTACGTATCCTACATTAACTTACACATTTTTTTAAATCTCCGCTTTTAGTTCTGTTGTCCTAAGGAAACCTTTTTTCCGTTTTGTGGAAGTGAGATTTCGGGTTTAAAAGGACACCTTCACTTTTTGTTTAGGTCTTCATTATTATTAATGAATTCATAAATAATATTATTAATTAATTCATAAATAATATTAAAAGTACACAGCGTGAAATGATATGCACTATATTTATGGAGGCAACCAGGTCTTGTTTATAGGTATTGGTGATAAATATGGTTTTGCGGGAAAAAAACAACAACTTGGTTATCGGTATATTTTTGTTTACAATATACTTAACCTGTTTAATTCTTCCACCTGAGTAACGGTACTAGTCCAGCTAACTAAACAACAGTGTGGTATTTTCTATCATTTTACAGCAGGTCTGAGGTGGACAAAATTGCAGAACTAACAGTGAGAACTTAGCAGGCACTAGGGCTGCAACAACTAATCAATGTTAATTGATAATGAGAATCATTCTTAACGATTCTCATTATCGATTTAGTTGGTTCTGCTTCTTTTCTCCCCGCTGGGAGACAGTGTTTCATGGGCTCTGTGTGCTCCCCCTCTAAGGAGATGCAGATCCCTGCAGCCAGTGTCCAGCAGTGAGGTGAGCTCCAAACCTCTTTTAACCCCCTCCACTGCAGCCACCGGCAATTTGAAATGGCAAATAGCAGACTGGCTATTGCACCCACCCACTGGCTACTATGTTTATATTCAGCTGCCTTAGCAGGCATCTGTCATTCCTTAGCTAAAGCTACTGAAGTGGAAAGGTGACACTAGGGGTCTAATAGACCCCTAATGTCACTTTAAAGAGCACCTGTTATCTGCAATGTGCTATCACATAGGGGGCTTGTGTGCCCCCCATGTGATAGCAATAAAAGTAAAAAGTCCCCTGCCCCCGCGAACACATGCATACTACCGAAAACGCAAGTCAGGTGCACCTACATACGAAAATGACGATTGTGCTACACATGTCACCACGTGCGCCAGAGTGATGGCAATAATTTGCGGGCCCATATTATTTGCTAACTCTAAGCTGATGACTTGTTTAAAAAATATATATATA
>NW_017306677.1:361499-362071 GCF_000935625.1 Nanorana parkeri
ATATATCTCCTGATGCCACTTTTTTAAGTAGAAGTACTTTCCCTCAGGTACTTGCCGATACCAATTACCGATACTTTTTCTCAATGGGACATGTGACATTTTTTCTCAAACAACACAGACTCATGATTTTAGGGCAGTTTCTCACCAGAGCTAAATAAAAATGTCACCAGAAATGAATATGTGCCCCCACAGCAGAATTAATATCACCAGGCTGCATGCCGATCTCACCCAGGCGACATGTGGCTCTCTGCAGTGCTCCGCGGACAGTTCCTATGCTGTGGAGTATGCCGGTGTGCAGGCCTGTTCTGTGCTTTGTGGGGCTGTCCATTGCTGTGCCTGCACCAGGAAGGAGGAGGAGGAGATATACAACCGGACAGGCACTGCCAAAGACAGCTACATGCAGGTCCCCAGCAGGCTGCCGAGGTCCCCACAAGCGTGGGAACTCGGACAGCTGTTGTGGTTTTGAAGATTTTAAGGGCCGGTAAAGGGCCAGGCATTTTCACAAGTACTCGTGAAAATGCCTGGTATCGGCACCGATACTAGTATCGGTATCGGGACATCCCTAATAAATA
>NW_017306677.1:365801-468705 GCF_000935625.1 Nanorana parkeri
TCGGGACGGCTTATACTCGAGTATATACGGTATATTCAGGAAAGCAGCTGACCTCATTTTCTGGGGTCTTAACGTTGCTGAACCTAGACCTATTAGCCACTGGAAGGCTCTGACCTATTTGCTTTTTTTGGCCAGGTAGTGTATTTTATATAGCGAGCCGGTTGAGGAAGAATTACATTCCTGTATAATGGAGAATTATGATTCAAAAGCTGTACAATAAAAATACAGCGCCATGTAAATGTGTTAACGCCTAATAATTTAAAAATGGTCCAATCCTTTTAACTTCATAAGGGGCTTGCACCTCATTGTCTCGTAGGTACTGAGTATCAAGCCTATATTGTAGTGCTATGGGGCTCTATGAATGTGTGAGCGTTTTATCCTTGTTTTAACTGGAATAAAAATCTTTAAAATATTTCACAACTGCAGATTCTGTTCTTTTATTTTATGTTGATGCACCTGGTGCAAGTAACTCCTCATATGGTGTATGACATTAATGCGCCTACTTTTGCGTAAATATTCTGGTTGGTGTCTCCTGTTGTTAAAAGAGGCATTTTCTAGTCCTGCAATCTTTTTTTAAAGCAGAACACAGACAAAGACGAGCACTTAACCCTTGCAGTGCGGGGCAACAGATAAATAAAACTATTTTAAATAATCCCCCAAAAACTAGCCATTAACCCTCACAGTGCATGGTTGGCCTGCAAGGAGAGGGTTTTTTTTTGATCCAGCGATCGGCTTTAAGTGTGAAAATGTAAATGTTTTACTTTTTTTTTAGTACTTTTGGATGAATAGGGATTTTTTTTCCCCTTATGCTCCTAAAGTCATACTTTTTATGTTTATTATTAGATTTATATAGTGCTGCCTTTGTTCATTTTATCATTGATATTTTGATGGTGGCAGCTAATCAATAATTAGTTTTTCTTAAGCAGGTACAGTGTTTTTATAACATTTGATTTTTAAATGTGTGCTAGAACTAAGCATTTGTCCTTCTCTGAAACCCAACACATACTCCTTGTGTATAAAAAGGTATATTAATGCAAATTGTTCCTTTTCTACAATTACAAGTATACTTTGAATTGATTAGGTATTGTAATAAAGGGCTGCATTCTTTTTTTAAGACTATGTGGTTCAGTTGGAAGTGATTCCCTCCGTGACAGACGTTTATGGTACAGCGTCTTTTGAGACCTTTTGAAATATATTGAATAACATACTGCAAAGAACAGCAATACATAGTATTCAGAAATTCAGTGTCAGCAGTTAAGCTCAGCAAGACTAATAAAATATGACTTTTTATTGTTGGTCATGGGTTATTCCACATTTCATATTGTTCCCATGTGTTCTTGTGCGCCCTTAAATTTCAAAGCTGTGTCCGTGGAAGTCTTTTTCATTAAGTGCACATATAAGTTTGATGCCTTAAATCCGGAAAAGCCTGTGCCAGTTGCTCCGGTTGAGATCTTAGTAAGTAAACCGAATTTCCAACAACTTGGCAAGCCCCGTCGAGCTGGCAGAACTAAAAGTTATTCACTGACAAAAGTTTATAGCTGTGGTTTATAATTAGCCACGGTTACACAGGTGGCTCCCCATCGCTCGTCCTGAGTAGCGAGTATGGTGCCAAGTGCTGTTTTTGTATGTACATTCAGCACTGATAGGGCTGCGTGTTCAGAGACATTTATAGCATAGGCAAACATTAGGAAAGCTTCTGGGAGCAAAGTTACATGTGCGGACAATGACACCGAGTAATGCGAGATGGTCATTGCAGAACACCCTGTTCATGCATTGCTGTGCTCCAGTACTTGACAAGCCGCTGATGGTTTACGTTGTAGTACCTCCTTCTGTCACAGCAACAACTCTTTTCTAAAGGTTTTCAAAATTCAGCTACTACCTTGCTAAGTAAAGCTTGCCAAACATTTGATCAAACTTTCAATTGCATTTTTGTCGAATTCAGCATGTTATCAAAGGTATAAACAGGGTTTGATGGACTGGAAACGGAGGGAACCAAAATTACCCCAATCCAAAGAATCCGATCACTTTTTACCTGATTGTCATAGTTTTTGCTTCAATTCTATTTTAATTTGGTTGCAATTTTCCATCTTAATTGAAGCCGTCAATCTATTGTATGTTTTTAGCTGTAGGAATTGAAGAGCCACACCCAGGGCCTGATTAGGAGCATTATGGGCCTGTTGCTGTCGGCCCCTACATGGCGCCAGCGAGCGGCCGCCTAATATGCCTGATCAGAGATAGGCCTGGCCCAATGGCAATCCAGAGAGACCAGGCTGAACACAATCCTCTGCCTGATTGTGTTCAGCCTGGATGGCTCGGATTGCCATCGGGGCAGGCCTATTTTTAGTGGTTGGCCTGGAGCTGTCGCCCAGTAGCCCCTGTGTTTTTCCAACTCTGGCCACACCAATTAAATACAACGTGATTCCATTAGGCTCAGGGGAACATTCAAGTAGAATAGCCAACACATTTTGGGGGTCCAAAACACAACCCCTTCATTAGTGCTTAATGAGAGAAATCCTGTATGTGGACTACAATCCCTGCTGCTTGAAAGTTTTATTGTGTTGTGATGGGAGTACATCAGGCTTGTCAACAGCTGGTTTAGTACTCCCTGAAGTACTGGCATTTTTGTAGGGTTTGACAAATCCCAGGAGCCTGGTAGCCAGTGCTCCTGAAAAAATACAGCTGGCGCCTAACATTTGAGATTTTCTCTAGTTATTGTCAATGGAGCTAGTTCCTAATAAAAAAAATAAAAAAATCCCGCTGGCTTCTGGATTGGACAGCCTGGCTCCTGATTGCATTATCGAATGGTCTGATGAGATTTTTTTATATAAACATTTGTATGAAAATCTACCAGTGTATGGCCAGCATAAGAGGAGACACATCAGTCTAATGAGTTCATCTCTCTGCCACTGTGGTTTGTCCCAGGGTTTCTCAACCTTTTTTTAGTCCCGGAACCCTTGTTCTCGCTTTGAATCAAGATCCCCATTCACATGAAAGTTACCCTTTACATCAGTAGCCCCCCATTAGATTAGAAGCTGCCCTCTCAAATCAGAGTCCGCCCTTTGACATCAGAGTTTTTGCTTTACTTTGGGAGCTCCCTTCACATCAGTCTTCATTCCCCCCTTCACATCACAGACCCACTACCACAACAGGAACCCCTGAGGAAGCCAGAAGTCACACCACGGAACCCTGGTTGAGAAAGGCTTGTCTATCCCACTATAAGCATGCTCTTTGTTAGCAAATGAGCACTGCAGCACAACTGATTGGCCCCTTGTGTTGCTTCTCCCTCTCCCTGCTACACAACTGATTGGCCCCTTGTGTTGCTTTCAATCTTAACTATGCAGTACAGGAACCTCAAGAGATTGAGAGTCGAAGTACAGTACTTACACTGCTTGTATTTAAAAAAAATAATAAAAAAAAATCCATGATATATACTGTTATCAGAACTTCAGAAGGCAACATTTTTGTGATAGTGGATCCTAGTGCATATGTTTTCGGTTACAAAAGACCACAGTGACTTATGCTCTGTGCAGAGAATATCTCCTAATTTGCTTTATTCTACCACCTGGCAACTAAAAGCACGGTTCTTTACCGGCATCTAGAACACCTCATCCATCTATAATCTTTTTTTAATAGAGGTTTGGTGAGATCATTGATAATGCTGTAAACCTTTGCAGTAAGGAAGGTTGTGTTTCCAGACCCAGTTCTTACTGCTTTAAGAAAAGGTCTCTTGCTGCTTCCAACAACTTTTCAGTTAGAAGATTATATGTTAATTGGCCTAGGCACAGGTAAATGTTCCATGTTGTTTAAATAAATACATTCCTGTTGCGTGACATTTGTAACATGGGAACATGAAAGTCATCCTTGTTAGGCTGGCCCCATAATATGACATTGTGTAATTCAATAGTATCTAGCTCCAATTGTACATTAGTTTAATTAATCTGTTTTTGTGTTCTTTTTCTGTTGCCATTGTATGAAATGGTTCCTGATGCTTACAATGCTTATAAACATAGAGATCAAGTTTCCTTGCACCTTCCAGTGGTCGTAGGAGGGGGAGGGAGAAACATTTTAATGATTTGACCATCAATACCATGGGTCAATGGTTTTAGAACACAAAAATACACTCCAGTAAAGCATGAAGATTTTGCAATCAAAGTGAAACTCCAGTTGTGTTGAGAAAACCTTGTACCCCCCAGATTAGTTATATGCACTGCAAGGAATTTTATACTTACACTTTCCATACTGAGATATTGAGATCTGTAAACAAAAGGCTTTTTACAACAGGTGGTAAGGAGACAGAGAACATGGAGAAAAGAGCTAATAGCTATATATGGTATGTAAATTTGATAAGACTAAAAAAAATGGAGCTAACAAATATTCAACTAAATTTTAGTCTTTTATGTGACTTATAATGTTGTTCCTCTTTGTATCGTGTCACAGCTCTTTAGCATTCCCTAGATAGCAGCTGCAAATAACTCTGTATAAAAATCTACTTTACCTGCAGAAGTTGAACGTGCAAGACTGCAGAGTCTGTGTCCATGTACAGCAGGGATGGACAAATTAATATGGAATTCAGGAGCCAGTCTGCACAATCCAGGAGCAAGCAGAATTTTTTTAGGAGCCAGCTCCATTGACAACAAGTAGAGAAAAGCCCAAACTTTGGTTGGCTTTGGCTACCTGACTCCTGAGATTTGTCCAGCCCTGATCTACCGTTAGCTTGCCCAGATACAATGGCATTATTTCTCCTTTCCCAAATTAGCTGTAACGAGAGAGAGGGTGCAAAACCTTTATGCACAAGTGCTGTTGGGATGGGATGGACACATGAATAGTAAGGGTCACTTTAGGAAAATAAAAATTCTGTGTTGTCACAAGCCAAGGATATTTCTAGGAGGTTTACATATATACTTGTTCCTTGAGTCCTGCGATGAGCCCAATGTATTGTGTGCACTTATTCTGAAATAAACTCTGTGATCAGACCATTCATTTAAAAAAAAGAATCCTACAAGAATTTATATGCATTGAAAGGTTTAGTGGGGGGCCTTTTACAGACATACTGTCAATTTGCACTGCATGGTCAAGGTGACAGTGTCTGTATACAGCAAACTTTTAAAAGTTGTGTATGTTGGCTAAAAATGAAATTGTCAAGAAATATTAATATCATATTAGAAAGCAAGTAATTGTTTTGCTATAAACTAGATTCATAGCTTTTATGGATAAACTGTTAACTGTGAAGATAACTCTCACTGTTAGTCCATGTGTTTACTGTACATGATCTCATCTAAGAGCCTTGATATCTTTCAGATGTTAATGCTTGTCTGGAACAGGGTGACTGTTTTACCGAGATCTGGTCACCTTGCTCTGTAAAACTGTCATCACTAGGCTTTTAACTTAGTGCTTGAAATGAGCACAGCTACAAGAAGAGATTAAAGGTGCAATCTGTGCATATTAGAACCAAAGCAATTTTAAGAAGCGGTTTACTGGTTTCCCTGAGTCACAGTTTTGTTGTCATGGAACAAAATTAAACAGCAGTAATAAAAAATTAAACAGCAGTACCGTGGATTGCCTTTTTGCCACCTAAAATGTTGATGGAGCTCTTCTCGTAAGTATGTACCCCCCTGAACTTTTCCATATTTTGATGTGTTACAACCTACAATTAAAATGGATTTAATTGGGATTTTCCCATTGGATTTACACCTTTTATGGTGCAGAATATTATTTTTAACTGTAACACTAAAAAGAAGACATTTGTTGGTTCCATAAGTATTTTCCATCTGAGTCAAGTAATTAATAGAATCAACAATTGCAGGTGTTTTGGGGGGTAAGTCCTTTTATCTTTGCCCATCTGAAACCAGCAGTTCTTGCAAACTCTCTAGCTCTTCCAAATTGAATAGGGGAACTTTGACTACAATATTTAAATCTTGTCAGAGATTCCTAATGGAATTGATGTTCAGATTCTTATTGGACCATTTTTAAACATTCAGGTTCCTGGTTAGCAACTAAAACAGGTTTTCCTCCTAGAATTGCCCTGTTTATTGGCTCCAGCTGCCTTGCTCTCGAGCCTGAACCCTTTCTCAACCCCTTCCAGGCAAAGACATCCGCACAATACAATTCAACCACCACCATATTTTTCTATTGAGTTTTTACTCTCATGGGGAGGAAGAGTGCTGGCTTACTTCCAGATGGAGGTAAAAAGGGCCAGTTTTGGTCTTAGCAGACCAGATAACCTTTTCCACATATATGCAGTGTCTCATAAATACATTTTGCCAAACTCAAAACCCAATGATACTGTATTTGTCAGCAGTGGCTTTCTTTCATCACTTTTCCATAGTGTTAATAGACAGTAAGAGGGGGAAACATGCTCTGGTATAAGTAGTCAGTGGGAGGAAGAATGCTCAGTGTTTGCAGTCAGTAGGAGAAAATAAATGACCTGGTATTGGTGGTCAGTGGGAGGAAACAAATGCCCAGGTGTCAGGGTTAGTGGAAGAAAGCCACAGCATCTGTGGGAAAAAAATATCCTGCCTTCAGTGGTCAGTGAAAGGAAGAGTGCCCCATTGTTGACTGTCAGTGGGAGGGAGGAAAACCCTAATCTTTGCTCTTAGGGAGACAAAAACCCCAAGGATTGTCATCAGTAGGGTAAAAAAGCAACTCTTCTCACCATTGGTGACGGTAGGATAAAAACATCCCCGGCAAGTGATGTGTTAGTGGGGAGCTGCACTTTGATGAAGGTTCCATTGTCCTGCATAGCCAGCTCTGACAAGTGAAGTCAAAGCTCACTATTTAAACAGTGTTGTGTAGGAGACTGTTAGCATAAATCCTCTTCCTGGTGCTGTCAGATTGCAGCGATATGAAGCAAGAATTAGGTTGGTAATAATGGGAAAATCCTGGAGACCATGGGATTTTGGGCTTTTCCTTATAATGCAGAACAGTCCCACAAAATGCACTGGAAGGTCTGATGCTGTTAGATGGGATTGTATTCCAGGTATTGGGTCACCTACTATTGGGTAGGTGATCACACCCTGATTTTGGTAAAATTCCTGGACATTTGAGTATTGGGTATTCAGGTAGGAATTAAGGAATTTCAGTTAAAGAATAAATGTTCTAAAAGTACAGTACAGTACCTTGTATTTTTAAAATTAAAAATTAAAAAGTACAGTTTTTTTTTATTTACAGAGAAAACTGATGATTACCGGCATCAATTCTTGTATCTGCCATAATGGAAACAAGAATACGTAATTGTTAATTTTTTCATGCCTCTGTGTCCAAGGTGTAATTAAAACTCTACTGCAGCATAGAATACTAGCAATCCACATTTCTCTTCCACTGCTGCTCTCCTCACCATTGCCACTGCAAGCCCTTTACCTCCTCCCTAATCCCATGCATCCGCTTCCCTAATCAGATGCCCTCAGGAGAAAGAGATGAGGTGAACTTTATAGTGACGAGGATAGAGTTTAGTAGGAAGACTTCTGCTGTACAATAGCAGCGTTGGGAAGCAAGAATTAAGTGGGTCACAACGGGATAATCTTGGAGACCATGGGATCTTGGCATTTTCTTTAGAGTGCAGGTTAGTCCCACAAAATGCCCTGAAAGGTCTGATGCAGTTCGATGGAATGGCAAAAGGAATGTCATTAGTCACTTTAAGTTAACTGCACCTCTCTGTCAGTCAATCTGTTATGACCAATTAGAATACAAAGTGGCTAACATTTTTATTGTAGCAGTCATATGTAGCAAAAAATGGTCCTTAAAATGCTAAAAATACACTATAGGTTCTGATTGAACGCATAATATTCTTTAACTGGCTTAAAAATATGCTTTTTTTTTTTTTTAAGTGTCCCCATCACCTCAAAGAGACAGGGGGGCTGTTTGCAGGAACACATGGGTGGGAGATTGCGCAGGATTTGAAGTCAGTCATTTTCCTATGGATCGAATGCCTTATAGGCTAATAAATACAGTATTCACAGATGTAACTGTACAAGCAATTGCATTATTTCCTGTGCTTCCTTCAACTTAGAGAATACAACACTGAAAAAGTTATACAACAGTTTGGGGGAGTTTTTTTGATGTGGTGTATTATTGTGATAATATACTTAACCAGAAAATATACTTACTTCTTGGTCTTGTGTGTTAAAATTATGCTGTCATCATGATGGCTGTAGCAAGTAAATTAAGACATTAGCAGACTAACCAATATATAGCGGAGACATGTTTGGACTTTGCTTGCCATCAAGGGTTGGAGCAGTGGTGGTAATAACACATTTATAAGGGGCAGTCATCTTCAGCTCCGGCCTCTGTGTAGCTCTTTCTTGGTACTATTGCACTGAGCCACCTTCTACCACCACCTTCTCTATACATCCCTCACAGTCAATTGCCTTGTTCACACACTGACACCAGTCTGGTACCAGAAAAACTTGTTTCTGAATTTGCTGTTTCTGAGAATCAATGCCATGTGGGTTTTCTACTCTTTAGGTAACGGGCAAGTTTAGGTGACATGTTGCACATGTAGGCAATGGGATGTAGGTTGGCTAGAAAGGACCAATAGCCACAAAGGTACTCAAGTTTGGCAAGTCTGTGATACATTTTTTTTTCCTGGGCCATAGAGGACCCTAGGTGTGTCGTTCAGGATACTACAAAATAGGTTTTAAATCAGAATATTGGGGCCACTACAGGACAGTTTGTAACTCATGGTAGGGCAAGTCAACGGGTTCACTTTATTGCAATCCTTCAGTGCTGTCACATGTATAAATAATTTCTTCCCAGCGCTGAATGCAGCAACAGAGCAGTAATAGGGAACATAGTGTTTATTATAATTCCTATATTTCCTAGAAACTGTCTGCACATTAGGTTTTCTTTCAGTTCAATGGCATCCATCTTTTGTTGCTCCCATTTTTACAGGTTGGGTGACACAATTTACCTTTTTTTAAAATGTATCTTAAAGATAGCTTCTTAGAGTTACATTTGCATTGTAATGAATATATGTATTTAAAGCGTAAATGAGATTGTAAGCAGATCAGTAGCATAACAGCTGTGAATCCTTAAATGTCTCGACCAATATGGATCAAATCTTCCTATATCTTTTTTTGGAAAGTACTGCTCATCATAGACAAACAAGTCTTAGTCTGTTTTTTGAGTCTTTAGATGGGAATATTGGTCATTTGACAGCAGTTCTATTTCAACAGCTGCTTTTAGTGTCAGGTTATTTTTTTGTGTTAGTTTGAAATAGAAACAGATTCCTTGTATTTTCCTAGAAATGGAACGGTAACAAACTTCTTTTTTTTTTCTTTGGTGATTGACAGAAACTGAGAAGAAATATCCCCAGAATTAGGGACAAGCCTTCTTTTTGACTGTCACTGAGGTCCCTATAGTGATTTTCTTCAGTGAGGATACAGCAATAACAACCTTTCTGAGATTTTACCGTTCCCCAGACTATCCAAAAAGAGAAAACTGTCCTATGTTCTCCTTTTTAAAAGCAGAATTCCAGCCAAAAATAGCAAGATAAACATGAATAGCCCACTAATAACAAAACCAGCTTTTGCTGCAATGGCCAGCTCCAATCCACAGGCTTCCTCCACAGTACTTTTTTCTGCTGCTAAATGTGCTCAGTCTGATGACCAGCATCATTCATCCCACTTTCTCTGAACCTAGACATAGACATCCCAATTTGGCTGCAAAATTGGAAATACACTTTCAACTGAAATTGACTTTAGAGGGCATTTAATGTTACTGTCCTCAGGGCAAGCTTTTGCCAGAGGTCTGTTAACTTTTTAGCTTGGCTTTTTCCGTGCCACCTAGTAGATTCAGTGGGGGGTGCGGCGAAGACATAAAAAACAGCTGCCACCAACTTTTTCCGTGCACGAACAGTGATTTGAATATTTTATTGTTAAATTTCCATAGCATACATAATGTGCAAAGTATTGTTTCAAAGGAGAAGACCAGGTGGGGGGAGAGCTTGACATACAAGAAGTAGGGAACCAATTAGGTTCAGGAGGGGGATTTGGGACATAGAAGGGGATGAAACCAAGAAGGTAAAGATCTTGACAGATAAAAACACGGATATTGAAGGTAGACATGACTATACAGTATATGTAGAATGAGTAAGTAGACTAGAGGAATCATAGACACATGAAGAATGGTATGGGCTCTGTGTTTGAGCTCAAGATCTGAATAGTATACAACCTGACCACACGTGTACATGTGTATGTAGGGATCCATACAGCCATCCTCACTCTCCAACAGACTCTATTTGCACCATCTCATTCCGGATATCTGACCAAATGGACAATGGCGGAGTATTTGTAGATTTCTAGAACCTGGAAATGGTTGTTCAGGCAGTGACGAGACAAAATTGAAGAATATCTGCCTTGATGCTTTTATTGGAGCCTGGAAACAGGGTCAACAGAGCAATGTTATCTAGTGCCATTTTGACATATCCTTACGCTGTGCCATATCCAGAATCTGTTAATGTTTTCAAATTCTGTGCAGGCGGTTGCATCACCAATATTATTGTTAGCCGTTTTGATTCTATTTGCTAGTATGTGGTGGGTGACTTGCCTATTATTCAGATTACTTCATAGTAAGAGAAATGTAACACTCACTTTAGAAAGAGAAGGATACAAAGGATCCAATGTGGTTATATGGCTCAGAGAATGAGTGAATGTGCAAACATAACATGACATTTAAATGCAGGTCAGCAAAGTGTGCTGGTTTATGCCTACGAAGCTAGAAATAGGGAGCGTACTCAAACATCTCTTGCACTTATTATCTTTGTAGAAGTAATAGCAACTGCACATACGTTTTGAACCTGTCATCTGATCTAATGATCATCACTACCAGAATCCCCCTACTGGGGGACAGTCTGCTCAAGCCATGAGATTATTTTTATTATACAGGATTTATATAGCGCCAACAGTTTGCGCAGCGCTTTACAATAAAAGGAAGACATTACAAACACAATACAATTCAAGACAAGATGGTAAGCAGGGCCCTGCCCCTGAGGGCTTACAATCTAAAAGGGAGGGGGAAGTGATATATGAGGAGGTAGCTGTGTGGGGATGAGTTGTTTGAGTAAGTGATAGTTCAGTGGTTAGGTTGAGGTGGGATAGGCTTCCCTGAAGAGATGAGTCTTTAGGGACTGTCACCTGTTCGAATTGACAGTGGTGACATTCATTTTGCCCCAATGATTTTTCTCTGCAGATCGTTTCTGAACATTGAGGGTTTAGATCACTAAGAAATGATTTGCTTTCCCAAAAATATAAAAAAAAACCCTAACAAGCTGCATTAACATGTGTGTTTTGTTCTTCAGACTGTTGAATTTACTTTCGTTGTCTAGCTTATGATTTATTGCTTTTGTTTAACATTGTTTGAAGAAAAAAAAAATAATAAAACCATGTAGCTCGCTTTAAAAGCTGAACTAGGAAATTGTCATTGGAGATCATCTTCTTGTGAGTTGGCTGAACATCTCTGCTTATTTCTTGGAGTCTTTGTCTGCCAGGAAAGGTCAGTTCACCAAAACTCTCTAACAACAGTAACTGGCTGAACACTATTCATTTCTTCTACAAAAGTTTTTTCGTTTTTTTTTACTATATTAAAACGTATTCAAAACTATTTTTCTAACTAAATTACTCTTTTAATATTGGGGTAATGGAGTTACTGGCTAATATGTTCATCTATGATTAACATCCCATGTTAAAACTGAACGCTAGGCACATATTAAAAAGGCACCAGTAAATGCCCTTCTGTTTTCCCTAAGACACTTGTTAAATGTACACTATATTGCCAAAAGTATTGGGACACCCCTCCAAATCATTGGATCCAGGTGTTCCAATCACCTCCATGACCACATGTGTATAAAATCAAGCACCTAGGCATGCAGGCTGCTTCTACAAACATTTGTGAAAGAATGGGTCGCTCTCAGGAGCTCAGTGAATACAAGAGTGGTACCGTGATAGGTTGCCACCTGTGCAATAAGTCCATCCGTGAAATTTCCTTGCTACCAAGTACTAAATATTCCACAGTCAACTGTTAGTGGTATTATAACAAAGTGGAAGCAACTGGGAAAAACTGCAACTCTGCCACAAAGTGGTAGGCCACGTAAATTAACAGAGCGGGGACAGCGCATGCTGAAGCGCACAGAAGTTGCCAACTGTCTGCAGAGTCAGTAGCTACAGACCTCCAAACCTCAGGTGGCCTTCAGTGTGGCACAACAATAGTGCGTAGAGAGCTTCATGGAATGGGTTCCCATGGCCGAGCAGCTGCATCCAAGCCTTAAATCACCAAGTGCAATGCAAAGAGTCTGATGCAGTGGTGTAATGCACACTGCCACTGGACTCTAGAGAAATGAAGACGTGTTCTCTGGAGTGACGAATCATGCTTCTCTGCCTGGCAATCTGATGGACATTTCTGGGTTTGGAGGTTGGTAGGAGAACGGTACTTGCCTGACTGCATAGTGCCAAGTGTAAAGTTTGGTGGAGGACAATTTCAAGCTCCCAACTTTGTGGGAACAGTTTGGGGATGGCCTCTTCCAGTTCCAACATGACTGTGCACAAAGCAAGGTCCATAAAGACATGGATGAGCGAGTTTGGGGTGGAGGAACTTGACTGGCCTGCACAGAGTCCTGACCTCAACCCGATAGAACACCTTTGGGATGAATTGGAGCTGAGACTGCGAGCCCGGCCTTCTCGTCCAACATCAGTACCTGACCTCACAAATGCGCTTCTGGAAGAATGTTCAAACATTCCCATAGACACACTCCTAAACCTAGTGGACAGCCTTCCAAGAAGAGTTTAAGCTGTTATAGCGGCAAAGGGTGGGCCAACTCAATATTGAACCCTACGGACTAAGACTGGGATGTCATTAAAGTTCATGTGCGTGTAAATGCAGGCGTCCCAATACTTTTGGCAATATAGTGTATGTTTTAATGCAAGCAGTCTTAAAGAATAACTCTGGGCACACATTTTATGTACCCTAGCAATGTGGCTACCCCCATACTGCATGGGTTAATTGCTCTTTTTGTCTAGTTTAAAAAAAAAAAGTTATACTCATCTGATCCTCACACAGTGCTCCCTGCTTTCCACTCTCTCTCTCTCTCTCCTCTGGTAGCTTTACCACAAAAGTTGAAATAAAATCTCTGCCTGAAATTCTTATGTACCTAAATTTATCCTGATGACCTGAATTTGTCCACATGAAGTTCCTTGCGCAGCAACACTCGTACTGGAAGAGGAAAAGACAGCTCTAGAATCCAATCAATGTGCTGCATTGTGCATGTGTTGACTGAGAACATGTTGTCAGTAGGAGTGAACTAAAGAATGACCTCACTGGGCATCTACTATTCCTTCATTGTCTAATCAGAAGACTGGAGAGATGTTTAACAAGTGTTTATGACCAAGTGCAGCTGCTGCTCTAGAGAGGCAGAACCAGCTGTCAATCAGGCAGCAGAGTGGATCCAAATAATATTGTCAGGATCTTTCCTAGATGCAGCGTGGCTTTCAGCATACACTGAGTGGCCAGATTATTATGACCACCTGACGTTTGTAGGTGAATTAGCTATAATTTCGCGCTGAAGTTGCTAGAGGGCCAGGCCATTATAAATAGGGAAGCAGGTTGGTTACCACAACAGTAGAAGTTATTTTTTTCTGAAGATATGGGTAAACAACGCGATTTAATAGCCTTTGAACGTGGGATGATTGTTGGCGCGAGCCATGGAGCGAGTATCAGCAAAACAGCAGAATTCGTTAAATGCTCAAGAGCAGCTGTTGTTAAAGTGTTTAAAGACTGTACTGCCAGACGAAAATCTGGGTCTGAACGTGCGAATTGTGGCCGTAAGCGACTTGTCAATGTTAGGGCAGAACGGAGAGTGGCAAGACTGGTACAAGACAACAGAAGGGCAACAGTGCAGTGTCAGATTCCTCACATCACCTTTCAACATCTCGTTGAGTCACGAGGCGGCCCAACAAAGTCATCCTGTGGAGTTATCTTGTGGCCCAACGAAGTGCTGATGGGGTGGTCCTAATAATCTGGCCACTCAGTGTATAGTGGGCAATAGCCCGCTAAATGCTGAGTTTGGGTCTCGCATTGTTAAAGGAGAACTATGAGGTGAGTGCTTTTCACTCACCTCATAGTTCTAGCCGACCTGTGACAATGAGACTGTCACAGGTCGGCTCAGTAGATCGGGAAGTGAGTGAACACATAGCGGCATTCGCTCACTTCTCGATCCTGTCACAGCTCTCTGCCGTGACAGGGGAGTGGCTGGATTCCCCCCTCCCTGCTCCGATCCTCCAGCGCTGACTGGCTGAACGGACGGCACTGGACGGATCCAGAGATAATTGCCGGGATCCGCTTCAGCTGCGGCGTCTCAGTATACCGTGAGCTGTAGCTCGCGGTATACTGAGCTTAGGGGGACGCTTGTTTGTGTTCTCCCGTTACCCTAAGGCGAACTAGGGTGAAAAGCCCTAACCCCATAGTTCTCCTTTTAAATGTTACTTTCTTGACTAAATATGTAAATATATATATATATATTAGTAATTATTGGCATGGTGTGAACTGAGTTTGCCCAAGCCTGCGCAAAACTCTGTGATACCCCAACACCCTTCCCAGCTTAATTAGCCCATGGCATGCCCCATCCCCTTGTTATATGTAGCAGTGGGACAAAGAATGCCCCGGCCACAACTGATTGCATCAAAATTGTTTTACCATTTAGGGTACTAAATGAGATCTGTTTTTCAGCAGTGAAAGGGTCAAGCCTTTTCTCTTGTATGTAATCACTTTTTTTATTTTGCTCAACAAAATCCCTAATGCAGAATAAATCCAAACAAGTTCACAATCCCCTTCGGTGTTACAGGCAGTTTATTTGCAGAGCTATTGTTTATTTCAATTTGCCTGTCGCCAAAAATCTGGAAGATAATTTTCTGTGTGTAAACTTGCTTTTCTTCCCCAGAAGCAGACATTGAACAGGAGGCGAGGGCAAGTCTCTTGTCTTTTGTGATTCTTGGAGTTTTCATGTGTCTGTACTTTACTTTTGTCTGTTCAAAGTGGAATAGGTCTCTAGGTCAGCTAATAATATAGGAAGCCTGCACAAAGTCTAAAAGGATACAATGGAGAACAGAATAGAAGTTCTTGTTTTCTTCAAGAATATTGAAATGCCAAGTAATGTAGTTAAAGAGCAACTATTGAATAATTCCCTGGACTGCTGATGCTATCCAACAAGCATACATGTTATAAGAGAAGATCCATTATTAATCGGGTGACAGTGCTGTTTCTTCTGCTGTAAAACCCCACAGCGGCAGGGTCAATGGACATTAAGGCAAGGCTGGACAAATCCCAGGAGCCAGGTAGTCAAAGCTCCTTACAAATTAAAGCAGGCACCTAACTTGTGATGTTTTCTTTAGTTGTTGTCAATGGAGATGGCTCCTAAATTGGAGAGATTGGTCCCTGGATTGCATATTGATTTGACCAGCCCTGCTTTTAAGTGCTTGTTCGCATCAACCTCCATTTAAGCATGCAGCTGGTGCTAACTGAGTGGTAGTGGTGTATAGCAGTGCCTTGCACTATGTCAGTGCTACACCAAGCACTGTTTACATTTTCTTTTTTGCTTTATTCGCAGTGTTGAAGGTCTCCGCACAGTATTGTGGTGTGGTGCGGTGACCTGTTGCGCCATCCAGTGATGGCGACATGTTTGCATTTGTCCACACATCAAACCAGTGTTTTGGTGTAAAGGTGGCACATAGAAAACAGTTATTTTCCATGTGCCCATGCAGTGTTGATCCGTTGCGTAAAAATGCCAGTCACCACAACTGGTGTGAGCGATCCTTAAGAGACAAACTAAATCACAAGAACAGCTAACACTTTTAAAGGATATCTAAACTCAGATGTGTTGCAGTTTACCTGTCTTTAGATGTGGTGGCTGCATTTGTTTTCTCTTTTTCAGGCCTTTTTCCTTTATATTCACCTGGTAAACCTGTGAATCACACACTTCCTGTTCTACTCTTTTTCCACTGTATCTATGGAGGGAACCATGATTGTCACACAGGCTACACTTCAAACATGTCTGCCTCAGTTCTTCTACATTGCATGGTAGATTGATGGGACTAGTAGTAGGGTAAGGTTAAGGAAAATAAAGTTTTTAGTGCTTTCTATTAGGGCTCTTGCACATGGACAGAAATGATGTACAGCGCACATATCAACTGTGTAACTTTGCCTGGGTGTCGCAGGCTGACAGGTTGGGAGGAGCCATGGCTGTATGACAATATGCGCAAATTTCATTGTTTACATGTGTAATGGAACATGCACACTGCTCCACATGCAAAGTTCGGGGCAGTGCGTACATTCCAGTAGGCATGTAAACAGTGGGAGATATGCCCCTACGTAGGTGGATTCTGCCAGCCTGTCACTGATTTGGATGGGCCGGCTCTACAGCAACCTTGTACCCCCATACAGAGTTATACCCCTGATATGTGGGCTGTACAGCCATTTCCGGCCATAAGAGCCCTCGATATGTGGGCTGTACAGCCATTTCCGGCCATAAGAGCCCTCGATATGTGGGCTGTACAGCCATTTCCGGCCATAAGAGCCCTCAAGCTCACAGGAAGTGACAAGGATACGCCATTTTTTTTGCAAGACCAACAGGTATTTCCTGCGACTTACCACTTAGGTTATGATCTGGCACCTAGTAAAGTTCGAAGTGTTCACTGACCGCATGGAATACCTGTAATTAATTGTATGGACTTAGCTTCAGTATTATTTCTGACGAATGATTATCCTCGTTACTTTCGCCTTCCCCTTTGTCAGTTTTTATGGTTTATCTCCCACACCCAGAATGGATATTATCCTTGTCCGTGTCTCGGTGTCAACAAGAACAAATGTTCCCTCGAAATGTTTATGGAAAAATAAACCCTCCAATACACATGTTTGTATTCCAGACTCTGTAATTGAAATCCTCCCTTTTGTGGGAAGGAATAGGTTGTGCTCTGTCTTGGTTTATAATCTTTTTGTAATTGTTTAGTTTCTGGACATCTTAAACTTTGAGTATAGCTTCTGCGTTCCACAAATCCTTGTACATTCATATTGTTAGTGAGGGCAGACTCATAGTTTGCATTGTTTCTTTCTGGAGTCCCCTTTTCTGTTCATAGCAAAGCTTTGTAAGTTCCCCCTGTGTTTCTTTCCAGGTGCTCCATTTTCCTCCTGCCATTCAAAGTCTTGAATGCTGGGTAGTATTCTGTCTAGGATGGTCCCAGTGTATGTCTTAGTCTGTATGATTTGAGGAGTTTTATGGCTGGTTCACACCATATACGTAGGGCCGTAAGACTGCACTGGGCAGCATCGCCCAATGCAGTCCTAACACAGACAAGACAAATTGCCTTGTGCCCTGTGTGGTTACTACAAAGACACAAAAATTTCCCAGCACACTTACCAGCTAGCCTACAAAAAAAACCCCAAAACAAATTACACGGTCTAACTATTAGGATTAAAAACAGATGTTTTAGTTGCAACTTTTGCAAAAAAGTTGGAAGCCACACTTCTTTGTCAAGGCACCTGTGTAGTGCGGTCCTAACTCTAATCTATGAGAACCTCCATCTTGGAGCATATATAGCAATGGAAAAATTGGGGGGCAGGTAGACGTGGAGGCAGCCCATTCCTCCGTAAAGGCACAGGGCCACACCAGAAGCCTAGAAGGTCACAATGGCCACTGACTCCCCCTGTATGTTCTGTTCTCAACAATGCACTGTAGTGGTATGCAGTAAAAAAAAAAAAAAAAGAAGGACTTGCACTATAACACTACAAGTGTTTGGGTGTTGTTTTTTTTGTAGTGTTGAAGAAAATGTTGGTACCATATTGGTTAATAAAATATATTTTATTTTAATCCACTGATGGCTACATACTTAGATGCCAGCTTTTGCTTTTTGATTGTTTTGTTTTTCTTTTTCGATGGGCGGAGCATCTGACATTATTGCTAGTGAGCCGAGCCTGTGATTTGGAGTTCCTATTCTGTGATACCATTGTATATGACTGGAATACTCATACTTTTGGAAGTAAGGTTTTTATAAAAACATTTCACACTGGATGGTAAGCGCTATGGTATGTGTTTGTATTTTCGGGCATTATCTGGTGGGAAACGTTGGCCACTGAGGACCGCTGAGGAATACTTGGGAAGAAGGTCGTTGGTGGGATTCCCTCCCGACTAAGAGGGGAAAGCGCAGGAAGACCTATTATTAAGTAGGTCTAGATAGAAGGTGAGCACCCTCGTGTGCGGTGGGGGCACGTTTTTACTCACATGAGGTGGAAGATTGGAATGCACCTATACCGGACTTTCTGACACACATTGTTTTTATATGTTGATGTAATTGGTAAATTGTATTAAGACACTTTCACTTATGAATATAGTTATTAGTGGGACGTGTTGAAGTGTTTTTGGAAGCACTATTGATCTTGATTTCGCACATTATTGAGTAGTGTGTGGATATATTGTTAACGTGTAAAGCTCAGCAATTTTATTTTTTTTGTTCTTTCATTTCACTATTATGATGTTGTTGATGTTTTGTTTTTGTTTATTTTTCCTTTTGAATGAACTAGTTAAAGTGAATCTCTCATATATATTAATTATAGAGAAACTATTAATATATCTGAAGAGCAGGCACAAAATGGTACCTTTTTAAATACACTATATTGCCAAAAGTATTGGGACACCCCTCCAAATCATTGGGTTCAAGTGTTCCAAACACCTCCATGGCCACCGGTGTATAAAATCAAGCACCTATGCATGCAGACTGCTTCTACAAACATTTGTGAAAGAATGGGTCGCTCTCAGGCGCTCAGTGAATTCAAGCGTGGTACTGCGATAGGTTCCCACCTGAGCAATAAGTCAATTTGTGAAATTTCCTTGCTACTAAATATTCCACGGCCAACTGTAAGTTGTATTATAACAAAGTGGAAGCAACTGGGAACAACAGCAACTCAGCCACAAAGTGGTAGGCCACGTAAAATGACAGAGCAGGGTCAGCGCATGCTGAAGCACACAGTGCGCAGAAGTCGCCAACTGTCTGCAGAGTCAATAGCTACAGATCTCCAAACTTCATGTGGCCTTCAGATTGGCACAACAACAGTACGTAGAGAGCTTCATGGAATGGGTTTCCATGACCGAGCATCTGCATCCAAGCCTTTATATCACCAAGTGCAATGCAAAGCGTCGGATGCAGTGGTGTAAAACACGCCGCCACTGGACTCTAGAAAAGTGGAGATGTGTTCTCTGGAGTGACGAATCACGCTTCTCTATCTGGCAATACGATGGACGTTTCGGGGTTTGGCAGTTGCCAGGAGAACGGTACTTGCCTGACTGCATTGTGCCAAGTGTAAAGTTTAGTGGAGGGGGGGATTATGGTGTGGGAATGTTCTTCAGGGGTTGGGCTTGGCCCCTTAGTTCCAGTGAAGGGAACTCTTAAGACATCAGCATACCCAGACATTTTGGACAATTTCATGCTCCTAACTTTGTTTGAACAGTTTGGGGATGGCCCCTTCCTCTTCCAACATGACTGTGCACCAGTGCACAAAGCAAGGTCCATAAAGACATGGATGAGCGATATTGGGGTGTAGGAACTGGACTGTTCTGCACAGATTCCTGACCTACCAGATAGAACACCTTTTATGAATTAGAGCGGAGACTGCGTGCCAGGCCTTCTTGTCCAACATCAGTACCTGACCTCACAAATGCGCTTCTGGAAGAATGGTCATCCATTCCAATAGACACACTCCTAAACCTTGTGGACAGCCTTCCTAGAAGAGTTGAAGCTGTTTATATAAAGTGTGGGCCAACTCAATGAACCCTACGGACTAAGACTGCGATGCCATCAAAGTTTATGTGCGTGTAAAGGCAGGTGTCCCAATGCTTTTGGCAATATAGTGTATATATTAAATCCTCCAGATAGATAGTGGGGCTTAGCTCTAAGTAGAGGCCTAGAGAATGGCTGAACAAATCCCAGGAGCCATGTAGCCAATACTTCTTAAAAATTACAGCTGGTGCCTACCTACCTTTTGACCTTTTTCTCTTGTTACTGTCAATGGAGCTGGCATCTAAAAAAAAAAAAAGAAATCATGAATTCCATATTGGTTTGTCCACCCCTGGCCTAGAGGAGTATGTGCCCAGGAGCAAGGATTCCCCTGGCTCATTAAAACTATTTTGTATAATTAAAAAATAATACCACCTATGCTAGCCATGTTAGTTTACAGATGACAGAGTCACTTTAACATTAAGAACATCACAGTGTGTCTTGTGTATAAAAGCGTGAAGTGAAGATGTAGTAGTGTTCCATTTCATTTTTTCATTCATTCAAGTGTTCATTTAATTTTCATGTACTAGAAACAGGTGACAAGAAAGCTCACTAATGCCTGTAGGCAGTACGGATGGTTCTTTACTTAAGCTGGGCATACACTGCTCAAATTTCCTGCTGACTCGGTCATAATTTGAGCAGTGTTTGGCCCTGTTGATGCCCCTCCATTTAACAAAGGTCAATGTTTCAATTTACTTCAAGGAGCCAGTTTGAAAATTCTCAGCCAACTAAGAATTGCAGCCAATCAGCTCGCTCATCACTGTCTGAATACCATAGCCCGCCAAGGGGGTTCCCCCTATTCATGCTGATTAGCTGATGTATGTGTATGGCCAGCCTTTAAACTCCTTGATGCATAAAGCGATTGTGGATAGATGAGAGAAAAATTTGCCACAGTGAAATATGAGAATTCATCTCATTGTCCATCAGACATTTCAGATATGTTCTGCTTTAAAGCTAAACACTCATAAATGTGTTTTTTATTTACATACAGGTATAGCTACATGATTGACAATGTAATCCTGTTGATTACCGGCACCCTGCACCAGCGCTCCATTTCCGAACTTGTGCCTAAATGCCATCCTTTGGGAAGCTTTGAACAGATGGAAGCTGTAAACATCGCCCAAACACCTGCAGAATTGTACAACGCCATTCTTGTTGATACCCCACTAGGTAAAGATGAGTCAGGCTTTATACTAGAACTATACTATGATTGAGTTAAAGGGTAACCAATCCATTTCTCAAAGCTTAACACCAGTCAAAAGCAATATTTGGTTATTTGCACTGTAATAAGTGAATACAAGTGAAGTGTGTGCAGTGTGCAATTCCTCCGTACAGTACAAGCAGCACTGAACATCCGCCACTGAAACATAAAGTTCTGACTGGAGTACACGGATCACAATAGATAGCTCCCTCTGCAGCTCATCCATTCCAAAAACTTTTAGCATTCCTTTCAGTGCATGCAAGGAGTTTTGTGATTGGACAAGGCGTAGATCGTTAAAGCCTTGCATTCATTCAAAGGAATGCAAGATGTGTTCGGAATGAAGGAACAGGTTGTAGATCAAACAACCTGCTGTGATCTGTGTACTCTAGACAGAACGGTAGCACCAGACCCCCAGTGCTGACTCTACTGTATTGGGGAAATGAAAGTAAGAGTATTACATAACGCAGCAGCGACCGCGCATTACATCATTAGTGTCCATTTATTTGTACAATGCACCTGGCCAAACATTGTTTTTGGCCATCGTTCAGTTTACAGAAAAAAATGATTCCATGGAAAAAGTAAATACTATGGGAATTCTTCTATCAAGCAAGCATCAACTAATATATACTTTACATGTATGTAGACACTATTCTATTTTTCACTATGTTGGCCATCATGCCTCACTGTATACAGTTTTCTTAAGCAGGTTGTTTTTGTGTGGATCTGTTGAAAATGTTATTACCTAGAGCTTTTGCCAGTTAAAGCGTTTCCAGTTCCAGGCTAATGAATGATAAGCTATTGCCTTGCAATTAGCAGCAAAGTTATCAGACTTCCATGTAAGCTCCTTCAATATGCTGTTGGGCTGCCTTTTAGACCTGATAGGCAGCCCAACGGCCAACTGAAGGAGTACACATGGCAGACTGGCAACACTGCTGCCAATTGTGAGATTGTGGCTTAACGTTGTTAGCCTTAAACAGGAAGTTTATCACATAAGGCCAACATAGTGGTAAAACATAGAAGGGCTTGTGTATGTGGGTGGTGGTAACCCATATTTCATATGCCTTTAGAAAACATTTTGAAAGGGCCTTAAGCACCTTGGTTTATGATATTTTTTTCCTTGTATTTCGGTCAGTGGCTGTGCATTGTAACACTTTGCATGAGTAAAGGATATACAAGTTTTCACAATGCATTTGAGCTGCTTCTACCACTTTCATCTTGGAAATATGACAACATGAATTCTTAAATTCTGTATAATGACCCGTGAGTTAAGCGAGAAAAAAATGAAGGCCACCCACAGCAAAAATGTGAAAAGTATACGGCCAGCTTTAGAATTTCAGTTGATTTCTGGTAGCAGTCAGTAACTGGACCTTACTTTTTGCTTTTTGTCATTTTATATATCCTGTTTTTTCTAAATCGTTACTTGGTTTATGTTTTTTCAGCTGCATTCTTCCAGGACTGCATTTCAGAACAAGATCTTGATGAAATGAATATTGAAATTATAAGGAACACTCTGTACAAGGTAAGTGAAAAGTTGTTCTCGGTTATAGAAAGACTTAGAGCCACCTCATTATAATGAAAGAACATGGATTAAAGCATAATCCTGCTTGATTATCCTAAGTATCATGACTGTTGAAGAACCAAACCACATCAATCGTCAAATAAAGAGCAAATATTTATGTACAGATTGGGCAGTAGTTTCTTCATAACGGTTGTCTCAATATTTCAAGAATAGAGTGATGATAGAAGAACTGAGAAGCAAATGGAAAACTTTCCTAGCTTATTGACATAAAAGTGCTAAACAGAAAATGGTTGTCTTAAAAATTAACCTACAAATCCACCTTTTATATTCGGTTTCCACAATTCCTACATGCCCAATGAAATTTCATATAGGCTGCTATAGTGAGAGAAGAGGGGCAGACATTCAGTTGCCTACTTTCAGCTGACAAAGTATTATATTGGGAGACAATGAAGGCTTGTGTGCTACCCTGGCATGGCTCAGTATGTTTCAAAAGCTTAGTAGAGAAAAAGTTGTATCCTAACAAAAGTGAGCTTACCACACACACTCAAGGGTAAAGGAATGTGTAAGAACCAAGGAAGAACGCCACAGATGGGTACTAACACTGTGTTAAGTGAATGAAAATGTGTTTGTTTTTTTTTGTCTGCTTCCTTTCCCATATGCTCTATTGAAATTGAACAACCCCTTCCCACTTTCCCAGTTAGTTCTCTGTGCCAGGAGAATGCTACGATAATTGATGGCTGTTTTTTGAGTACTGCAATAGGAGCAGCTAGCTTCATGTGCAGGCCCCTATTGGCACAGGAGATCTGGAACCACGTTGTGATTCCCAACTCTCATGTGATCACCAAGATAACCAATCACAGTACCCCACTGTGAAACAGGGATAGTTTGCTTCTATAACTAACCCTGTTTTCAAACCTATTATACAATCTAGAACTGTGGTTCTCAATTGGTGGGCTGCGACCCAAAAGTGGGTTGCAACCCAGTGTTCAGTGGGTCGCTGTGTGCCTTCCACTGCGCTAAGTGAGAGGCTTCCCAGCCTATCCCTATGGCAGCACTTTCAGTTCTCTGATTTCTGTGTTCTCTGATTATTTAGTCACATAGGTCACCACTTTCCTTTTACATGCAACAATGTATCTTCTCATTCTTTTTTCAGTCAATGGAGACTTGGCTGTACTTAGTCCGGGAACTAGAATGAAACTTTATTTCCTTTTCTTCACTTAAAACTAGGGATGTTCAGGTACCAAGTACTGATACTTTTCCAGCTCCATTGTAAGACTAGACTAGAGAAAAAACTCAAAAGTTAGGAGGTAGCTGTCATTTTTAAGGAGCATTGGATATGGGGCTCCACGGACAGTGATTGAGCACCAGGGCCCAATCACAGCTGCAACCGCTGCAACCCTAGTAGTTCTTGTGAAAATGCCAAGTATCTGCACTGGTATCTGAACATCCCTACTTAAAACCCATTTGAACTTTTTAGTTGAAATTCCCTAAACACATTCTAGGTGCAACAAAAGAAAAGGTTTGTTTTTCTTTAGAAAGCAGCCACAAGCTGAGTAGAAAGCCTGTCCCTTGCCAGCATGCTACAAAGAAGGACCCTTGCTCTCTGCATTGACCAAATAACTCTGCAATCAGCAAAGTTCATGCTTCCTTCTGACTAAAGAGTTGCAGCTCAGACTTTTGCAGGGAGAACATTGTTATCCCACAGAAAGCAAGGGTCCTTCTCTACAGCATGCTGGCAGGGGGCAGACTTTTCTACTCAGGCTGTGGCTGCTTTCTAAAAAAGCAATTAACTGTAGGATTGTGCACACCTTTTGGAATGCATTTATCTGATTTAAACAAAGTTCAGTTGGGTTTCAAAACAATCCAACCTTTTTTCACTGTGCTGGAATATATTTGTACATATTTATTTATATTGTATCACTTCCAACAGTTGAACATATTATTTACCTACAGTGCGCAGTGTCTTTTTTGCCAAAAGTTATACTCCATTTGGCAACATTTAGATGTTTATTGTGCAGTATACACTTAGCCTTAGTTGCGGTATAGGCAAGCACAACCCCTCGGAGGTGTTAAAACATCAGCTTGTCCCCAAACCAACCACTGCTCTACTGGAACCCACCATCTTCTAGCTAGGGCATTACCAGCCTATTAGTTCCCGCTCTTTACCTTGTTTACATAGAAAAGGAAACAGTGTTCACTTGCAATTCTTATCCTAAGCAAATAAAAACCATTGATTTCTGAGCATGATAGGAATACAAGCTTAAAGGGTTATTAAACCCTCAGCTTTGTTTGCCTATATTTACTGCTAGCAAGCAGTGGATATATGCAAAAACCTGTAAAAAAAAAAGAGAGTTTTACAAGAGGTTAAAACTTACCGGTTTCTTTGCCACGCGCTCCCGTTCAAAAATCTGAAAAATCTTGGGGCGGGTGCATGCGCAGTTCAGATTTTCGGCTGGGAGACGAGGAGAGACACAAGGTAAGTCTATGGACGTGTGCACCCCCATGCAGGCAGGACATCTGGAGGCTGGAGGGACATCTGAAAACGACAGGAAAGAAGAAGTTCGGATTAAGAGACATAATTTAAGGTAAGTGCTTACACTAACATTCGGGGGAGGGGGAAAAAATTATTTAATGTCACTTTAATGCCTTGAAATCCCAGAAACAAACCCATATGTTTGCTTTTTCAACGCACATACCGATAGCTTGTATGTCATAACCTTTACATATAAAAGTCCCTGTAAGAAGTACAAATAGAAGCAGATACTTTTAGTAATGTTCTATCAATTGTAGTTATGAAATAAATGTTATGCCTTACACAAACACAAATCAGACATTCAGGGCAAAAAAATAAAGAAGCGTGCGTGGGGTTCAATTCACTTCAAAATGATGAGATCCACATGTGTATAACCAGATTTTATGTCCAAGCTTTTAAAGCACTTCACCGGTGTGAAAATGCCTTTATTTAGTTGTATGTGGTTGCCGTGCTTCATACACATTCACATGGTTATTACCCTGTGCATGTTATGTTATTTATTTCAGTCCCAAAAAAAGTCTCTAATGTCAACTCTTATCTTTGACTTTTAGGCCTATTTAGAATCCTTCTACAAGTTCTGCGAAGGGCTAGGAGGAACTACTGCAGATGCCATGTGTCCCATCCTAGAGGTACATGTACACATTATATTAGTAAAGTTTGGTGAACTGAAATCTGGAAGCTGTGCCCAAAAACCTTTCTCCAGTTATGGACTTAAATTGCCTTGTTCTGTTTTGTGTCTCCGTGTGAAGATTTTTTTATTCTTATGTCAGAGGCTCTAGCAAAAAGAACAGTGAGCAAGACCGTAGAAAGGTTGCCAAATCTCACTCCAGTCAGAGGCAGCAGTGCCTAAACTTTCACACACACACACACTTCCCCCGAAAATAAAATAATGTTTTACATGTTGACACTGTCTTATTTTTTTTTCCCCAAAAAAACACACTAGGTCTTATTTTTGGGGGATGTCTTATTTGAAATACTGTCACACAGTGTCACAATACCTGCAGGCTGCAGCTGTCCTGGAGCTCTCCTTTCTGATGCCGTCCACAGTTCTCTGTGCGATCTCCGCGAGGGAGCCACCTCTCCCGTCGCCAGGCTGGACTGCACGGACCTCCAGTCAGAAGTTCCCACAGTCACTGAGGCTCAGCCCACTAGCTATACTTCCTTACTGTGCTGTGCTGCTGCCTGCTGGGAAATGTAGTTTTCTGCCCGGCAGCAGCTCTCTAAGCAAAGGCAGACGGGTGTCTGCTTATTTCGTGACACGGACGGCATGCGGGAGCTGCGGCGCAGCTATGACTCTGGTTGCTCTCTGGGCTGCCCCCACCCTCACCCCCAAACTAGGTCTTATTTTCGGGTGTAGGTCTTATATTACAGGAATGTTTAAAAATAGTGCTTGGTCTTATTTTCGGGGAAACACGGTATGTAAATATATCTATCTATCTATCTATCTATCTATCTATCTATCTATCTATCTATCTATTGATCGAGAGAATGAGAGAGAGATGATTTTAATATTCAATTTAGGACTGAATTAAGTTTTAAAAAGAAAACCATCCCGCTTCTCTTCTATTTTTTTTGGCACTATAGTCAGTTTGACCCCATTAACTATTAGAATATTAAAGGAATGTTCCCGAAAACTGTTTTTTGAAAACAAAACTACTGGTGTATGACCAGCTTAAGAATATATTCTTAATTATTTTTCTCTACAGGTACATTTCTGAAGTACAAATAGGCAGTGATTTTTCCAGGAGGAGGGTGCCTGGACCTAATACGCAGATCATTCATTTTACAGCACAGTCTGCTTTAATATAAGCACGCATACTAGGCATGCACCGATATATCGGCCTGGAGAAACATATCGCCAAAAATGGCACTTTGGCAAAATGCCAAAAGTGCCATTTTTCTGCTGATATAGCGGTGCATTTCTGCTTTCTCTCCTCCCTGCTGGGGCTGCTCTGTGTCCCAGCGGGGAGGAGAGACTCTGTCACAGGCAGCCGAGCGCTGTGAGCAGCCGGCGTCTCTCCTCACTCTGCTCAGCCACCTGTCACAAATCAGAGGAGAGCAGCTGTGTGGGCAAAGACAGCTGTCACAGGAGCCCGGCCGGCGGTACCGGGGAGGAGTCAGCTGTCAGATCGAGCTCTCCTCCCTGCACCGCTCGCTCAGCCTCCTGGGACAGCGTGTCAGGAAGGAGAGCGAGTGCAAACACTCAGTGATCGCTGAGGGTTTGTAAATAATTGAGGACAGAGTATGGTTACTATATCCTCAATTATGAATGAATGGGAAGTGCTCTACATCACCTCCTGTTCATTCATGTTTGAGAATATAGTAAACATACTATATCCACATGTTATAAATGAACAAGAACACTCAGTATAGAGGATTCCTGTTCATTTATAACGGGCTGCAGAAAAAGAGATTGAGGACTCTGTGTCCGCCAATCTTTTTTTTTCTATTTTAAAAGGGAAATATCAGGGGTCTGATAATTCCCTGAAGCACCTAAAAGTAAAATAAAAAACTAAAATATTTAATAAAGAATAAATAAAAATATTTTTTCATTTTATTTATTCTTTATTAAATATTTTAGTTTATTAAATAAATGAAGAGAAATAAAATATTTGTAAAAACTTGAAAGTTAGAAAAAAAAACATTTTCGATTTCGGCCCGACTATTTTTTTCATTTAGGTTTTGTTTCGGTTTTAAAATGTTCTTTTCGGTACACCTCTAAAAGATACCACATGTTTTTACTCACAAATAATCTGTTGATAACCTGGGTTAATCGTGCTTTTACCATTCATAATTATTGCTTCTCTTATTAGAGTGTAAATGTCACATATTTCAGATCTGTAAATATGAAATGAGTTGTTGCAGACACATGCCTTGCCTTTCTCAAACTGCAATATTTTGTATTGTTTCTAGTTTGAAGCCGACCGCCGAGCGTTTATAATCACAATTAATTCATTTGGCACCGAACTTTCCAGAGAAGACCGTGCCAAGCTGTTCCCACACTGCGGGAAATTGTACCCTGAAGGCCTGGCCCAGTTGGGGAGAGCTGATGACTATGAGCAGGTCAAAGCAGTAGCTGACTATTACCCAGTAAGTAAATATTACTCTCTGGTCATTTCTACTCCTCTTTCCATTCGGATGATTTGTAACAGCTGAGGTTTCTATTTTTTTTTACTGAGCAGTGATTTGCATTAACTTGTATCAGGCGATCAGAAATTTGCATTTATCTGTCTGAATAATGTAGGCTACTTAAACTCCAGGAATTAAAGGATTAGTACACTTTAAAGCAAAGTGTACTTATCCTTTAGCTCCTTTTCAGTGGCGTCACAAGGGGGATGGGGAGGGATGTGGCTTGCACCGGGTGACACCATTAGAGGGGGTGACACCAAAATTACTGACAGTGATTTTAGTGTCACCACCTCTGAAATGTCAAGCACTCGGTCATGATCCAAGAGCTCAATAGTTACACGAGAGAGAAGCGAACCTGGCGCCATACCTTATCCCCCGGCTGAACGGCCCTCCTCTCTTTGCCAGCGTCCATTGCCAAGATGGCCGCTGGCAGGTAAGAGCAGGTGACGTCATTACACACATGCATGATAACGTAATACATGCATGCCGCTCTGGGGGACACCACGGCTGGGGGCGCCCCTGGTCTTTTTAAGGGGACATCACCTTGAACTCTGTTTGTTGACATGCTGCAACGGACGTTGTCTTCTTGCCACAGTACATCCCCATTCACTTTTATGGGGCTCGTTTCCCTGCCCAGAGACGGAGGTAGACGTGCCCTATAGAAGTCAATGGGGATGAACTGCGCAGACGTTGCCAGCAGAAGGAGACATCCACCGCAAGATGTCAACAAACAACCAAGACCGGCCTGGTCTTGTGGAAACTCAGTAAGCATTCTTCTGTGCACGGGGACAGGGGGATTCATAACGCTACCCTACAGGGTCCTGAAGGATATGTGTACTACTTCAACTACTTGGTGCCTACATGTTGTTTTTGGGAAAACGGTTTGGCAAAAAGTTCAGAACCTTTTTTCACCCTCAGGTATCCTTGAGGGGTTTTAGGCCTCATTCACACTGGCAGTGATGTATGTGCATTTATAGGACATTTCCAAATACAGTTGAGTGCATATAATGATTTTATTAGTATAATTCACACCATTTATTTACCTGTGTTTTAGTTGCAGTCACTTTATCTGCATTTATAGAGAGTTGAATTCTGTGTGTCCAGGGACAGACTAGATACTCTGAACGCATCTAAAGGCATGTAAGTGCAGCGGAAAGTGAAAATGTATTTTGCATTTAACCCCTTCGTGACTGACGACGTACAGTGCAGAGTTGAATTCTGTGTGTCCAGGGACAGACTAGATACTCTGAACGCATCTAAAGGCATGTAAGTGCAGCGGAAAGTGAAAATGTATTTTGCATTTAACCCCTCCGTGACTAACGACGTACAGTGTACGTCGCCAGCATCGGGGCTGTTTAAACAGACTCCCGGTGACTTTTGCCGCCGGGAGTCTGTTTAAACTTGAATCTCAGAAGTGCTAGTGTGGAAGTAACCTAAGACCTCATGCACACAGGCCTCCCATGTTTAAGTCCCCGTTCACACCTGGGCATTTTGTCTTGTGTGTCCTGAAATGTGATAGTACTCAGCAGAAGAATCCCATTTTCTTCAGTGGTGTCCATTCATACTTGAACGTTCTCTATTGTAGCTCGAAAAAGTACATGAGATTTTTTTTTTTATGATAGCGCCTGAGAAACATGCATGGTTTTTTTTTTTTGCACCTAACAGCTGTCTTCTCATCCTAGTAACTAGCTTTCCATTAGCTAAAACAAATGCACTGAAGCCTGAAAATGTCAAAAATGGGCAAAAAAGGATTCAAAATCACATGAAAACGCTTACGTGTGAATGAAGGTAACAGAGTAGAAATTAATCTGATATGGGATGTATAAAAAATGTATACTTCACAGGTCCATTTCTCCTGCATGTACAGCAGGTGTACTTGCATTTACATGTGTTTGCACTCCTTTACATGCATTTAAATACATCTAGGTGGAATGCACCAAGTCACTGCTGATTGCCCAGTGTAAATTCCATAGAAAAGCATTACATCCAGATGCCTTTAGAAATTAGCTCCAAACGCATCGGGATGCATGTATTTTGATGCCCATGTGTATGAGGCCTTAGAGGTTGCCATAGGCACAGATGCTTCTGTCCTATGAGCAGAACTGTAATGGTTGCAGACAATCCATAGTAGATCGCTTTTCAGAGGACAGTTGACAGTCAGTTTACAGACGTTCAGGTGGCTATACTGACACCTCCTAAATGCCTGTTGTTTTTTTTATCCCAAGGGTGTTTTGCATTGCTGCCATTGACTGCATTGGTTACGTTTGGCAACCAGTCCATGCAACCTCTTCTCCCCGGGCTCCAACAGTCTAAGGACCACTGACACCATCACATCTAATGGAGGTTCTATAGCTCTGCATTAGATGTGAGGATGCCAGGGAACATTTACCAGGTCGAGTGGAGGGAGAGAAGAGGAGAACAATGACTGGCAGGGAAGTGGAGACCAGGTAAGTAAATCTGCTTTATTCTAGCCCCCCGACAAACGCAAGCACTTAACCCTTGCAGTTTGGGTGTATCCCCACTGAAAGGGTGCTTTATTTGTTTGCCCAGAAATGGCCTGAAACTGTATAGGCCGCTGTTATGGTCTCTCTTCCTCTCATTGCTATTTCTGTGTGTTTAAGAGCAATTAGCTTGCTAGAATTCACATAACCTGATCATTTTTGTTTATTTTTTTTTTTCTATTAGGAATATAAACTGCTGTTTGAAGGTGCAGGAAACAATCCTGGCGATAAAACCCTGGAAGACAGGTTCTTTGAACATGAGGTAAGTATATGCTGAAAGCCATGTCTCTAGCTTGCCCCTTGGAGCACACAGCTTTGCACACGCAGTGTTGTGTCTATTGAGGTAGGCCCATTATGTTTTGGCAGAGCCATGCTAAAACCTCTTTCTCGTTCTTCATTAATTTCGCAAAGAAACTGATGAGATCCAGATGAAAATTTTTAGCTCTTTCTGTGTTTGGCCCTCAGATCGAGTTTTTTATTCTGTTTTTTTTACATATGGTTTTGTACTAAGAAAACTTTTTTTGGTCATTACTTCATTTTGTCATGGTTTAAAATGATCCATCTGCAGCTTTGCTGACTATTGCGTTTTCTTCCTCTGCAAGTATTATGTGACCGTTCTGATCATTTGTAAGCAGTTTGTCTTTAACACCTGCAATGTACAGAGGTCAGGAACCGCTGGCAGACTTTGCGGGACTTGGGGTTATATGTGCTTATTACCTCTCCTTCATGATTTCATCTCCACTCTGCTGTAGGCATAGGAACAGGTCTGACACTTCTATACAGCAGGGTTTAATCAATGAAATGACTCTAGACAGGCCTGGGAGGTTTCTGTTATATTTATCAAGGAAATGTTCTTTAGCATCGCTGATTACTATGTAAACGCTGTTTTAGTTTTGGTCATTGTTTTGTTGCCAGCTGTACATTCTGTTATTCCCATGCATAATGCTTGTTGGTTTTATATGAGGTTATGTGTTTTCTCAAAGCTAGTTTGTTGTGCTCAAAGATACCCATGGATGGACCTTTCTTCTTTTGTGAAGGACAATCAGATCCATTTTTCACCCAGAATGCACACCTTTCATTCAGTCCATGTTGGTTGAGCCTTCAGTAGGCAGTTTTGCTTTATTCTAAATTGGAACTAACAGCAAAAAGCATATGCTGATAAAATAAAAAATCAATCTTAAAGAACTGTTATTCCATCAGAAATTATTATTGTTGAAGATCTGTACATCAGACCAAAAAGAGGGGCAAGTGAGAAGTAAAGATGGACAGGGGGATTTGGTTCCAAATGAGGGACAGAGGGACTAGGTTCCAAATGAGGGACAGAGGGATTGGGTTCCAAATGAGGGACAGAGGGATTGGGTTCCAAATGAGGGACAGAGGGATTGGGTTCCAAAAGAATAACAGAGTGATTGGTTTCAAATGAGGAACAGAGGGATTGGGTTCCAAATGAGGAACAGAGGGATTGGGTTCCAAATGATGCACAGAAGGATTGGGTTCCAAACGATGCACAGAGGGATTGGGTTCCAAACGAGGGAGAGAGGGATTGGGTTCCAAACGAGGGAGAGAGGGATTGGGTTCCAAACGAGGGAGAGAGGGATTGGGTTCCAAACGAGGGAGAGAGGGATTGGGTTCCAAACGAGGGAGAGAGGGATTGGGTTCCAAACGAGGGAGAGAGGGATTGGGTTCCAAACGAGGGAGAGAGGGATTGGGTTCCAAACGAGGGACAGAGGGATTGGGTTCCAAACGAGGGACAGAGGGATTTGGTTCCAAACGAGGGACAGAGGGATTGGGTTCCAAACGAGGGACAGAGGGATTGGGTTCCAAACGAGGGACAGAGAGATTGGGTTCTAAACGAGGGACAGAGGGATTGGGTTCCAAACGAGGGACAGATGGATTTGGTTTCCAAGAACTCCGGGCAAACATTTTCTTAACCCTTGCAGAGGGGTTATCCCCACTTTGCAATGGTTAAGTGCTCATTTGTGTCTAGGTGCAAAAATAACAGTTATACTCACCTGATCCTTGCAGCAGGCTGGCTGTTATACCACTCCCACCTTTACTGCAGTGATGGTCTGTCCCTCTGCGTCCTCGCGGACACAATGTATAGAACATGATGAATTACAGTACCTTAGACAAATTTGGGGGAGAGAGGCTCCAGGGATCAGTCTAACAACAATCCGGCTCTGAGGATCGGGTGAGTATAACTTTATTTTTGCACATAGACACAAACGAGCACCTAACTCTTGCAGTACAGGTCTAGCCCCACTGCAAGGGTTAAGAAAAAGGCTTGCCCGAGTTCAGCTTAGGTGAAGCATTGTAGGACTTTCATCTAAAGGAAGCTTTTTTAGAGAACACAGTTATTTAAAGAAATATAACTAGTATTGGAAATAGTTATAACACAGCGAAAAAAATTACTACCATCATTAATATTAAAAAATCTAGATGCGGTACCCTCGATGACTCTCACATTAGTTCATCTAACCCCTTAGACTCCCACATCTATATAGACCCTAAGCAGATCACCTCATTCTAGGTTACAGGGACCTCAATTAGCAAGTGCAGAAACATGAGTATTTTCAATCCCTATGGTTAGCAAAAAAAAGTCAGTTCCCGTAGGCCTTGTTCACACCAAATGCAGAGCAGATCTGCATGAGCTTCTGCACAAGCAGTTTTTGCCGCGTTTTTGGTAAGAAAAAATAATAATAATGTTTAGTTTAAAATGGGCTTTCAGTGCGTTCCAGGGCGTTTGCATGCGTTCCAGAGCAGGTAAAATAGGGCCTGCTGCAGTTTGTTTACCTGCTCTGGAACGTAACGCTGCGATGTGAACTGGAGCTAAAAATACCATTGGAATACATTGGACGCAGTTTTGCTCCGGTCTGTAACTGCTCTGCTCCTGGAACGCGCTTGGTGTGAACAAGGCCTTAAAGGTTCAATCAATCAGTGTATAGCGTTTCTCTGACTGGTTGCTATGGTTCACTGCGTATTGCTTCCTGCTTTACCAAATAAGGGAGCCTGAAGTTGTGTAACCTTTGAGCTTTGCTTGTTTGAGCTTTAACATGTCTTTTTGTAATGGAAGCCATTCTTCTTTGAAATAAGTGTGTCCAAACTAGACAGTCACAGCGTTGGATTTCTTTACGTTAATCTATAAATGGCATATTTATTGTACAGAGCAGAAACGTTTATCCTCCTCATGAACTTCATTCATTGCCAAAACCCTTACACACAATAACACAGCAATCTATTATGCCAAGGGGGAAGTTGCCTTGCCAAGATTTTAATGGATTTAAACTGGTTTTTGCTAGTAATTAGATATTGTGTCCTTCCATTAATTAAAGTGCTGCCTCAGACCAGTCTTTATGTATAAAACATTAACAGGTTGATTATGGTCCTGGAGTCTGTGCCAAAATTCAGTGTAATTAAGCTGTACAGTTTTTTACATGATCAAAAACAAGATATAGAGGCATTGTTTGTGTTCATGTATTAAAAACAACAAGAACGAGGTTTAAGGAACGCTCCTAAAGAGTTGATGATGGATTCTTAAAGTGAATCTAAATCCTAAAACAAAAATGTAATACATTGCAGCTTACCAATCCCTAACTGTGGTGGCTGCATTCATTTTCAGACCAAGCTGTCCAGCAAAAGTGGCAAATAGAAGGTTAAGACAAACCATCCCTCGACCAGGGGTGCTTACAATGGTCAACGTTTATTCAGCTATGTAAATCCTTTATCCCAATAGAAAGAAAAAAAAATGTTACTGTAACTGCATCAATATTGTTAGCCGAAGTTCAGCCTTAATTTAAATCTTCTAGTGCATCTCACACTACCCTCTCCACAGGGAAACAGTGCTGTTGTCCATGGGTGGCTCTTCCATAGAGTGGAGCCACAATAAGACAGGAAGTGTGTTAATAACTGGATCACCAGGGGGGAAAAAAGCAAACAAAAGCCTAAAAATAACGAAAAATATTGCATCCATCATATTAAGAGCTAGTTCACAACAGCCTCAGTGTGTTCCGGCCCAATTCTGGCCGGAGCTCACTGAATCGCATTCCGACCGGCTCACTTTGTTTTGGGGCGGGAGGGGTCATGGAGGTGCATTGAAGTCAATGGCACTGCAGCCACTCCCTCTGGCCGCAGTGCGATGGGCCGCACCAGAACGTGTGGCACATTAATGCCTGCGTTCTGGTCCAGTGTGGTCAGAAAAAATGCTGCATGCACTATTTTTTCTGACCGCACTAGACCGGAATGCAAGCATTGATGTGCCACGCATTCTGGTGCGGACGATCGCACTACAGCCGGAGGGTGTGGCTGCGGTGTCATTAACTGCAATGCACCGCCGCGTCCCCTCTCGCCGCCCTCCCCTCTTAAAACAAAGTGATCTGGCTGGAATGCGATCCAGGGCGTTTCGGCCAGAATCGGCCCGGAGCACATTGAGGCAGGTGTGAACTAGCCCCTAAGGATTGGTAAGCTGCAATGTATTCCTTTTTTTTGTTTAGTTACGCCTTAAATGCACAAAAACTGTAAGTTCGGCCTTATTTGTCTTTTAAAGTGTTAATAAACCCAATGGATAAAAATTCAACATAGCCACATTGATGTTGTATTTGGTTCGCCAGCGCTTGTTGATATCAGCCTCTTCCTTCAAGTGCAAGAATGATTGCCTGTATAAGCTAATGAAACTGCCTGGTGCAGAGGCTCCTATGACCAGTGGTGTTTGCCACTGCAATGTGCACACTCCATACCCATACAGCACACACCTACGTCAAGCGCACAGGCTGCAGAGAGAGGCTGGAGATAAGGAGGGCATGTGATCTGCCAACCTCCCCACCCACAAGCTATTGATAAAAGCTTTAGTCCTCATTCACACAAGAAAGGCCGGCCCGTACAGATCTGTGCTGCATGCACGGCCGCATCGCGCCACTCACGGGAAGGACAGGTGCTGCGTGTGATTACACGCAGCAGCCTGTCCTTCTCTATGGGAGTACGGGGCCGCACGCTCACCCGACCTGCACGGATTTGTACGGGCCGGCCGTTTCTCGTGTGAATGAGGGCATATGTTAGTGAATCACATATGCCCCATAAATGCCCCATAACTTACAACACATGGGACATGTAGTCCTGCCGGTGCCACACAGGAAAGAGGGTGTACGTGCTCCCTGACCAGAAGTTAAGGGGAAGTGTGGCACCCAAAAGAGAAAGCTGCATAAATCCAATAAAAGTAAAAAAAAAAAGCTTTCAAAATAGAGAAATTTGAATGAATCTAATTGTTGTAGACATTATATGTGTCTAAAAGTATGTTTTAAAACAAGGGTTTAATACTACGTAATTAGCTTTGTTTACATATGGATAAATATGACTTATCCCAATGATTGCTTTACTAAACAGAACTTCCATGGAAATCTTGGATGTTGTAGCAACTTTTGTCACATTCTACAAAATATAATACAATATAAAAATCCAACAGATAATGGACACAGCAGATGTGCAAACCCTGGACGTCAGGTGTAGAGATCCCACTATTCCCCAGGAGAAAATGTCAGGTGGTTTAACTCTATCTACCAAAACTGTCCTACTGTCTACCAAAAAATGTCCTATTACCCTTTTACTGCTGTAACATCTGCAGCATGGCAGTAATGGGATATAAAGTAGAGTAGAGGAATAATTTTAGGGCCAATATGTACAGTTAACGCTAAACTGATGCGCTGTAAGGCCACGTTCACACTAACTCACCTGCTAAAACACACTCTGCTTTAAGTTCATGTTCTTATCAAAAATTGGTATTTTAGCATGCGTGAAACATGTAAAGGAATTGGTGTGGCAATTAAGGGGGTTGAGGGCAGGTTCATACCTTTTTCCTGGACCAGATCTGGTCCGGAAAATGGTGTGAACCGGCCCTCAGTTCCAGTGGATTCCAGACCAGACACAATGAGACATGCAGTATTTTTCTGGTCTGTCTGGAACTGAAATGCACTGGTGTGAACAGAGGCCAGACATAGCATAGGGATAGATTAGGATGCATTTTGGGTCCGGAAACATTCTGGTCTGGAGATGACTTGGATGTGGTATGAATGGGTCCTGTGCATTGCATGTTTGATGATGCTTGACTGTTCTGCATATGAAAACTGGCATTTAAAAAAATAAAATGCAGCTGCTGAACGATATAGCCACTTGTGAGTTCATCATTCATTTTTGCACTGGAAATTGTTTCAAATAAATGATAATCGTATTTAAGATGGTGTTCACATTGCTGACCCTTTGTTTCTACAGGGTTGGACCAGGAAGGGTAATTTTTATTGTCATAAAAGCTTTCCTTCCATTAAAAAGATCTGGCATGCGAAGCATTCATGCTGGTATTTACTTGAATAGAGGGTTAATGAGTGCACATTGTGCTCTCTGGTGCCCAAGACGCCACTGAACCTGGGTGTGTTTAACACTTACCTTGACCTAGGGGATGGGAGGGGGACTAGCCTATGATCTGGTATAATGGTTCTATACATTTTTTGCTTATTCACTATCATGTGGAAATAATTTGCTAAAAGAACAAAAAAAAATAAGAATGTAAGATTATGTAATTTAAAATAAAGCCATTATGCTCTAATTTTATGCTCCTAAGTTTGATGGGAAAAGTTCCCTCTCGGTTTTTCTCTGAGCATATTTCTCTCACATGATTAAAAGGGTGTTGCAACAACTCCCAACTGCTCGCAGCTGGTGAATCTAAGGGCCAGTTCACACCATATGCAGTTGTGATGCAGTCTGTTTGTTTGACTGCTACAGTCAAAATACATCACAATGCTTTCCTATGGGCTTTCTTGTGCTTTATTCACACTGCAATGGTGTGAATAAAGCACAAGAAAGCCCATAGGAAAGCATTGTGATGTATTTTTACTGCAGCAGTCAAATAAACTGACTGCATCACAACTGCATATGGTGTGAACTGGCCCTCATGAATAAGGTATGACGCCGACACAAAAAACAAACTTTTTTTTCAAAGTAAAAAGCTCTTTATTCTTCTATGATCACATAGACAAGCAAAGTTTGGGGATGAGCTGGGATCCTTCCTCAGGCTTGTCTGCCAGAGTAAAGGTCCCTGCGCTGTCCCAAAGCATTGCTTTTCTATGTGAGTATACAGGAATAAAGAGCTTTTCACTTTGAAACAAGCAAGATTCACCAGCTGTGACTAGTTAGAAGTTGTTGCAGCACCCTTTTAATTATGCGAGAAGAATGATTGCCCAAGTCCAGCTCAGAGTTTCCTGTATAGTATTTATTTACCTTTTCACTGCCACTGGTGTAAGGGTTTACGGAGGAACAAAACTGCTTCTAGTATGTCCGTTAAGTAACTCTTACATTGGCTGCATTGTCTTGAGCTCTAAGCTCATGGTCCCTTAGAATCTGTGATTAATGAATAGCTATGATCAGTGGCTGATAAGCCACCAGTCGCGGCCTTCCAATAAAAATGTGACTGCTCTGCAGTGTGCCGTCCATGTGCTTTCTGCTGTTTCCGTTACCTGCTGTCTCCCCTGTATGTCCTCCTTCAGTGCCACTCTGCCCTCAGCCATGTGTCCCCTTGCACCATACTTGCTTTATGCTGGTCTCATCACCGGCTTTTCTCAGGATGGCGAGTGGGGAGGTCGGTAAATAAACATACTACTCATGTTTACTGATTCCCTTCAATTTGTAAAAGAACATAGAAGAGCAGAGTACCAAGCATGTTCATGTTCAGTGTTAGTAAGTACCTTGCAGCAGAGACGAAGCAGATTGAGGACTCTGTCTAGACCCTTGAGGACCTGTCACAATTGGTGTATATACTGGTACCAAGGAACTTATCCCAGTTTTCATGTTATCACTCAGTGTATCGGGACCATTTATCCTTCGTATGTTGGCTTGGTATAGGAGGGCAGCCTTTAGTCTGCCTTCATTTCTAAGTGTTTGTCAGCAGAAACACCACACTGATCATGAGGATGACTTTGTTCACTAGAAGTAAATCACTTTTCATGGCCATAATTTGCTTCTATAGCTCTACAAATTAAAAGATGGATATTGGCAATATCAAGGCTGCAGATAAAAATTAAAACGGTGCGTCATTGGTGTGCAGGTCATCTTGCAGGTTGTAGTTTGGATTCTTTTTGTTTCAAATTGTTTTTATCAAAATTGTTATCAAAAAAGGCAAGGAACAGAAAAACTGAAGGGAAGGAAAGTTACAATGCTAGGTTGTCATCCATTAGTAAACCCAACAGATAGGGTCTGAACAAGTTGCATAACAAAGTTCTGTGAAAGCCTTTCAGCATGGTTCAGTGATACAAAAAGATGAAACCTCAGGCACATGGTCTTGGTGAGTGGGAACACTGGGCCGAAACGGGCACACAAATTGAAGGACGAGAGGGGGGAGCATCTCAAGGGTGAGAGCTAAATATGGGTTTCAGGCATTATGGAGGGGCTTTTTGGGAAGGGGACAGAGGGCTCTCGTCTTGGTGGGTGCACAATGGTGAGGAATACAATAAGGAGAAGAATTGTGATATCCTTGGGATAGGTACTGCTAGGGGAGAGGCAAAAGGGAACTGTATAAAGAGGGACCAGAGGGTAGGTGTGGGGTTAAGGATGGGAAAGAGGGAGTGGGGGCAACGTCAAGCACTGAGCTGAAGCTAGTCAGGTGCAGTAAGTTGTTTCTGGGTTTCCCAAAACCGTTAGCTAGTGGAGAAGCAGAAAGCATCCTCTCCTCAGTTTCTGAATATTTGCTGATTTTATATATATATATATATATATATATATATATATAACCTGGACCATGTGAGTGTGTATTGAGTCATATTGTCTTGGATAATGTAGATCAGTTGTTCCATTTCTGCTACAAAGTCTATGCACCTAAACCGGTCCCGCGTGCTGGGCCTAATGGTTGTCTTCCAGAATCTGTACTTTTTACGCAGCTGCGTTTAGCAGGTGAAGGGGGAAAGCGTGCTTATAGATCGGGAATAGTTTGGATTCTGTTTTATCTTTTAAAAATTAATGCTATTCAGTTGTAAATACTGACCGCCATCTCTCTGTTCACAGGTGAAATTAAACAAACTGGCTTTTATCAACCAGTTCCACTTTGGAGTATTTTATGCCTTTGTAAAGCTAAAGGAGCAGGAGTGCCGAAATATCGTATGGATTGCGGAGTGCATCGCCCAGAGGCACCGAGCCAAGATTGACAACTACATTCCTATCTTCTAGAGGGGGCATTCCCACCACAGCTCCCCTACGACCTCCCCCTTCCCCCCCCCCCCTCCCTCACAGACATTTCTTTTGCCTTACAGGCTGAAAACAAAATCTGTGGATTGGGTGTGACATCAGATGTAAAGATTCAGCTTTACATATCTGATCATCTGGAGGTTTCATTTTATTTATAGCTGTTAATCAATGGTCTTTCTACTCATTTCCTGAAATGCCTTCCATCTGGCTGTGATGGATTTAAAGGGCCATCAATCCTGCCTCAAGAGGAGGAGTTTTTATATTTGGAATATCTAATAATAACAATAATAATTCTATATGAAATGTACCAGTACAAAACCTGATTTATTTAACATTGTATTTATTTGCTTTGAACTTACTGGTATGTTCCTGGTAATCAGGCTGGCAGAGAAAGTACAAAATATCACTGATCTCTTCTCTCTGATAAGAACTTTAGGTAATTCAGGTTGATTTCCGAAACATTTACATATATAATTGTGATTGTTGTTAACAATGGTCTTTGGTTTAAGCCTTCCAGCGGTTTAGGGTTTTTGGTCTTTTAAAGAGCAGGTTAAAAGAGAACTCAGAGGAGAACAAAAAAACTCCATAACTGCATAAAAAAGCTGTTTTCTTGAATTAGTTGTTTGTCACACACTTTTAAAGAAATGATACTCAACAACGTTTGAGCAGCAGGAGATAAAAGGCTAGACAATGCCTTGCTTCTCTGAGACATAGATAGCAGACTATGCATTATACACAATGTGGTCTGATCCAGCGATTGTTATTCCCATATCCCCATTCCCTGCTATAAATCCGAAACCTGAATTGATTTTCAGTCCACATTGGTTATTGTGCAGCTCATGACTTGTACATTAAATGGGGGGATAGTATGTTCTATTTTCGTCCTCGCTGGAGTTCTCCTTAACCCTCCTAAGAAATGAGTAATATAGAGTTATAGTATATTGTGGTACTGTGAGTGCTGTACAGATGTGAGAATCCATTCTCTTGCATAGACCTCTGTTACCATTCCCCACTACTTCTATACAGGTTGATTTATGAAAACTGGATCAAAAGTCAAAGTCAAAGCACCGGGACCAGAATAAAGTCGGCCCCATTTTCCTGCCCCTCACCTTTTCGGCAAACGCAACACAAGGGAGGATTGGACTTTGCCACTGTGCACAGCTCCCTAGGCATTTATTTTGACTGGTTCTCTTTAGCCTTCACTTTCCTGTCTGAATATAAATTAGGGAAAGCTGAACTCTAGCACAAGCCAATATTGTCTAACTATGAGAGCCATGTGAATTCTTGCTAAATCTTAGTGTGTTTTCTTCCTGTGCAGTAATCCAGTGTAAAACGTTACCTCTGGGTAGGAGCTTTCTGTAATAAAGACCGGTCACTGCTGTTATCTCTAATTGTGCAGGTTGACTGGTCTTGTATCCGCCCCCCTTCGGCAGCCTGCCTGTAGTGGGTGGGGCCTGCTGGGTCACCCACAGCTCTGCTCTCTGCACAGGCTATGTACTGCACAGTGATGATGTCACTGCTAATTATACAAGTAATATCTGGATTTACAAAGGCATTTAGGGCACATAAAGTGAATATTTATCCTTTATGGCCATTAAGGAATATATTTAATTGCAAATGTTTGTGCCTGGAGTTCAGCTTTAAATGTGATTGGCTGTGAAGACGCATTTGTTTCCATTTCATAAACATCCTCAGGTCCTCGATTCATCACCATTCTCACTTCTGACACAGCACAGACCATTCTAACGGCAAAAAAGAAGCAGGTGAGAAGATAGCAGTGAAATACGGAAACGTGAATGTTCGCAGATGAAGAAGTCCCTGTGGGGGATGTGACCTCGGTATAAATGATATTCGTCCTAGAGCGTGTTCATTGTGGTCGTTTTTAGAATAGGAAAATGTTTCTCGTGTTATGTTGTACCTTTATCACTGTATCATAAAAGGTGGTTTACACAAATGAAAATGTCACTCCCAGCCGGATATGAATTACATTAACAACCAAAACCACTTTTTATGGGTGGACAGGCAGATCTGCTGTAACTTTTTATGGGTGGATAGGCAGTTCAGGCTGCTCGGTGGCAGATTGCCCAAATCCTAACCCCAGGGCTGTCATGACCCCAGCTATAGAAGAAGTACAAGTCCCAGCATTCTCTATAAGCCAGAGTTGGCAGGAGGTTATTTCATTGGAGCCTGCAAAGACATTGGTTGCTTTTTGTGTTTGGCAACTACATCCCTAATGTGTTTCGGCTCTCAGTTCTAAATAGTATATGTTTACTGTACTTCTTTAAATGTCTATGAAATGATAAACCCTAATTGCCTGAAGGGATGTGATTTGATCTGTTATATGGATAATCATTTCTTTTGGCAATGCTACTATACAGCCATGTTTTAGTGTCTCATTATGTGATCGCATTCCCTGGCTGGGCACCTCCAGAGTGACATTTTACCTTTTCCTTCCTGTCAGTGTTAAGGAATAGATATTTCTTGGGGGAAAAACAAACTGTTGGCTGATTTTCTGTATTTGTGCAATTCATATGTTTTACTATAAATTCTCTATGTAAGTGGATGAATTTTGCCTAACATGATGACACTGTAAAAATAAATATATATCTTTTATGTATATGATAATAAAAAAGATGAATGGAATACACGAGCTGCACTGGCATTGCCAATTGAAGATCATTTCTAATAATCGGATTGACTTATTTTAAAAAGTTGATATCCCAAAGTAGCTGCTAGTAGGTCTGAGCTGCACTGCTTCCCCGGCCAGCTTTCTTTATACCACAGCGAGCCAAATGTGTCAAAGTGCGTATCAGAAATCTTTGTGCTCTATTATGTTACAATTCATCTCAAGACTTTCGTGTTTTAAAGACGATTGGAAGACGATGAGTAACAACTAGATGAGTCTTAACAACTAGGAGACATTCTAGTGAATGTATATGATAGGAAACTTGCATAATCGATAGTTTCACTGGCATGAGTATGGAATGATCCCAGACCTTCTATGGGAGTGTGCTCACCATTCATCCACTGCGCTTCATCAGGATCTTGCTGGACCTTTTGTGAGTCGAAAAGAGCAAGTAAGAAACCACAAACTTACAGTGGATGTTTCCATGACATGCTCATATTCGTAGTACTGCCGGGAGATATGAAATGCAACAGACTTTGACATCAGCGAAAAGAAAGTCTGTGTTGGCTCTCTTGATCAGCCTCCACTTCCTCACAGGGATAGCTTATAAAAGATTATTGGGTATGCATCTTGCAACATGTAAATACTAAATTCCGTAATTAACTTTATGATGGGTAATTACTTGGTTCTGGCTTTAATGTTTTAGATCCGCTGTTTGTTCGTCAGAAAGCGTAGTGTCATGAAGGTCACGGTATGCATTGCAGAGAACACCATCCATCAGTGACCTCTTGTCTATATATTCAATTACACATCAGTGCAGATAATGTGGGCTCAGTGCTAAACTTCAGCACAGGTACATCATGTGCTCACATTTGAAATGGTTTTATATAGGGATGTCCCGATACCACTTTTTCAAGACAAAAGTACAAGTACTTTCCCTCAGGTACTTGCCGATACCAATTACCGACATTTTATGACATTTTTTCTAAAACAATACAGACTAATGATTTTAGGGCAGTTTCTTTATAATTATGTAACTCAATCCATGATGCAAATCTCAGCAATCCAGGATTATTCAGCAATGGAGAATGACAACCAGAAATCATGTTTTTCTGAGATTTGTAGTCTATAGTTGGTTGCCATTCTCTATTGCTGTATAATCATTGATCCTATCAGTCTATGATTATTCAGCAATTATACAGGGCTGTGTGCGGTCCTCACCAGGGCTGCGTGCGGTCCTCGACAGGTAAAATACAGACGTCTCTTGCTGCACTCCTTACCGGCTTGTAGTTTAACCTGTGGCGTCCAGGTGGGTGCTTGTAGTGACCACGGACGGCACCCTGAAGAATTGAAGGATGTCATTAGCACACCAATAGTTAAGTGAAATTAGTCCATTAAATGACAAAGCAAAGCCATCCAAGTGCTCCTTGAATTCACTTCTCACAAGGGCTGCATGTGGATGCAGGCCTCTGGGAGTGGGTGCCGGGCTCTAGGGCTGTACAGGTGGTGTAGGGCTATCCTTTGCTGTGCCTGTCTCTGCCGGTGCCGGAAAGGAGAAGGAGGAGATGTGGGGCTGGACAGGCATTGTCAAAGACAGCTGCCTGAAGTGCCAAGCAGGCATGGGAATTCAGACAGCCGAACTTCTTTAAAAATGTAAAGGGCCGGTATCGGGGCCTTTTTGCGAGTACAAATACCCGTGAATATGAAAATAAATGCTCTGCGCCAGCCAAATAGTCTAACAGAATAAGCATCAGCCTTAATCTAGCAAAGTGACCAGATTAAAAAAAAAATGTGTATAAAAGCCACGCTAAAGTGCAAATAGTGCTGAAGATGAAAACCGATATCCATGTACCATAAAGAGTGAATAAAATCAATATTCAAAGATATATCAAATTAGATGAACAATCTTGAATACTAAATACAGATAAATGTGTAAAGCAAAAAATTGATATCAGTAAATAATTGAATATACCATTCAATCAACAAGTGGATAAAAAGTTGAAGCAATACTCAGAATATATAATGAAAAAACAGAAAATGACAATATATAAATCCAAAGTCCAAAAAGTTCAGTGTGCCATCGACCGAGTGAATGATAATATAGGACACCTTGAAAGAGTCCCCATGAATGAAGAAACAATGTATAATAAGTTTTTATCTTTGGATATTGATTTTTTTTCACCCTTTTATGGTACCTTGATATCTGTTATCATCTTTAGCACTATTTGCACTTTAGCGCGACTTTTATACACAATATTTACAACTAATTGTGAAAATGCCTGGTATCGGCTCCAATACCAATACTAGTATCGGGACATCCCTAGTTATATACAGTATATCCACACAATGTCATTAATTCTAGTTTTCATTCTTAACCAATATTTTCCCTCCATAAGGTCACTTGAAGCCTCTACAAACAAAGATTCACCCTCTCTATTTGTCCCGATGACCATTATCACTGAAAGTGAAAGAAAATCACCCATTTTGGGTTGTCACCAGAACAGGAATAAAGGTGAAATGTTCCAATGGGGACACTAGCTCTGGTTACCCTGCTGACCCCCAGGGATTTCTTCTCACGTGCTGATGTGGCTATCCAACAGGAAGTGAAGGGAAATATCCCCAATGGGACACTGATGACAAAAAGAAAGATGACCGGTTTTTTAACCTTACCTTACTCTATCCAAAACAGTTAAAAAAAGGTTTGGCTTTAGGTCTACTTTTAAAGAGCTTCTTACTTCTGAAAATGCTCATACACTTTACCTCTTTAAACTTATACTAGACAAACATTCCCATAAATACCCATTTCTCTTGTTCGAAGCAGAAAAAGAAACAGAATTCAAACTTTTTTTCTCATCGATTAATTGGCACAGGAAGTCTTTAAAGTGGACCTTCACTCTGCTTTTCTTCTTTATATATAATTGCGCCTTCCCACCTCCTATAACATAATTGCAAACTTTAAAAAAAATGTTTTACAAATACATTTTTTTCTTTTGTGGGATCTATAACCCATGTGCAAGGTGCCTCATCAGAGGGCTGGCTGTCTCTTCTGTATTCTCCACAGTATTCTTGGTTTGACAGTGAATCCAGTACATGTAGGAATTGAAGTGCCACACCAATTAAAGTAGTTCAGATACAAGTTTATTTTATTAGGGTCAGGGACATTCAAGTAGAGTATCCAATGCATTTCTGCATTTTGGGGGTCCAAAACACACCCCCTTTATCAGGGCTTATTGTGAGAAACCATATATGTGGACTAAAATGTCTACAGCTTGAAAGGTGAATTGGGAGTACTTCAGACTTGTCAGCAGCAGGTTTGTCTCCTTGTTTGGTTTCTGGACCCCTCATTGCTAAAGGAGAGCACCAAAGGAGGTAGCGGTGTGCCAAAAGCTCACTTGCACCAACAAGTTTACTTATGCTTTAAAATTCAATTATCCCAAATCCTAAAAACAACCCTCCCCTCAAATCCTGTTTTGTAAAGATCATTGCTATAATGGAGGCTGAGGAACTTGTATATTGTGGGCAGCTTGAAACAAATCCAAGTGCAAACAAATTATACTTTCCATTTGACAATCTTTCATAGTATATATTTTCTTTCCCAGTCTTATATTTTTGGAGGCCAAATTCAAACTGTTGTGTGCTCGCTGTTATGCATATTGTGATGCATCACCAAACATTTTCAATGACACCCCAATATGTATGTACTGAGTAAACAAATGCACACACAAACAGCATGTTTCAGTACCTAAAAAGCCCCATTTTTCTACTTTTGATCAAGGTGTAGCCATAGGCCGAAATTAAGGAAACACTGACCCCGTATACATTAGTATCAAACAAGTTACAGACACCACTTATTGTTGGTTATTAGCGGAAATACAACCTCTTATGCTTTACAGGCAAGGAAGGTGCCATTGTAGCCTCTATTTGGATTGCGGGTGTCATGGTGCTGCACATGTGATCAGCTTTGACACCAGCCATTTCGAGAGCTTGAAATTTCAGTTGAGGTTGTGGAATAAGCACACTGGCAACCTTGACAATTATTACCAGAGGCATGCCTTGACAGTAACTATTTTGGGAGACAGTTAAATTGGTGGGTTTAGCTCCCCTTTAATATAGTGTAGCTTACCAATCATTAGACGTGATGGCTGCATTTGTTTTTTCTTTTTTTAGGCTTTTTTTTACTTTATTGTCAGAGGTATTTTTTTCAACTTCCTTTAACAGATCAAGCTGTCCAGCAAAAGTGGCAGAAGTTTGAGACAAACCATTTATCACTGACAGGGGTGCTTACTAGTCATACACCGATACTTGTATCAGTACCGAGTATTTGGGCGAGTACTTGTACCCAAATGCTTCGATACTTACCCCTGATACCGGAACTTCCGTTCAGAGGGAGATTTCCTCTGACCGGCAGTGCTGTGAAGGGAACATGGAGCCGGCTTCCCGCCCAATCAGCATAGAGCCGGTCAAACAGCTTGGAGCCAGCTTCCCAGCAAATCAGGAAGCCGGGCAGCGGGTCATTACCCACCGCCCAGCTTCTTGATTGCCCAGGAAGCCAGCTCAATGCTAGCTTGAGTACCAAAATATAAATATTGGTACACGTACCCAATACTGAAAAACTGGTATTGGTGCTTACTAGGGATGCACCGATACCGGTATTTTGGTACCGAGTACGAGTACCGATAATTTATTTTTGGTACTCGCCGATACCAATTACCGAGTACCAGAAGTCCCATTCAGGAAGCCAGGTGGCGTGTAATGACTCGCCACCTGGCTTCCTGATTAGCCGGGCAGCGTGTAAAGAGTCGCCACCCGGCTTCCCGATTAACAAGAAAGTCCCCTCTTGCCTTAGTATGTGCAGCCTGTCATCCCCCGGTGCCTCTCCAGCGAGAACGCGGCCTTCGTCCGGTACCCAGCCGGAGCCGTCTAGCCGGCCAATCTGGAAGCCGGGCGCCGTGTAATGATGCGACGCCCTGCTTTCTGATTGGCCTGGACGCCGGCTCCATGCTCTCTTGTCATGAGATGACGAGGGAGCATGAAGCCAGATTCCCGGCCAATCAGAAAGCAGGGCGTCGCGTCATTAGACGGCGCCCGGCTTCCTGATTGGACGGCTCGGGCTGGGTACCGGACAAAGGCCGCATTCTCGCTGGAGAGGCCCTGGGGGATGACAGGCTGCACATACTAAGGTAAGGTGAACTTACCTCACGAGGCAAGCTTCAGGTCAATCCCGAAACCAAGCAGCGTGTAATGACGCGCTGCCCGGCTTCCTGATACCGGAAGTACTCGTGCTAGGCATCGGAGCATTTGGACGAGTACTTGCCCAAATACTGGGAATCGGCACCGATATCGATACTAGTATCGGTATCTGTGCATCCCTAGTGCTTACAATGGTCAGTTATTATTAATTTATGTAAAACCTTTATCCTAAAAAGAGAAAAAACTGTTGCTGTAGCTGCTTAAAAGTGTTATTTGGAGTTCATCTTCTAATTTGCTATTCAACTCCATCTAAATCTACTAGTGCATCTAACACTACCTTCTGCACAGGGTGACAATGCTGCTGTCCCTGGGTGGCTCTATTGCTCCTCCATAGAGTGGAGACAGCCTAAGACAAGAAGTGTGTCACTAGCCAGATTGCCAGGTGAAAAAAAGCCTAAAAAATAAAACTAATACAGCCACCACATCTATGGATTGGTAAGCTGCAATACATGCCATTTTTATTTTTTTGGTTTAAATACACTTTAAGCACTATGTGAGACTATTGTATTAAGAAATCCTATTGGAAATAAATATAACTAAATGCCTCAATATCACTTTCCACACAGCCAGAACATACAGAAAAGAAGCAGAATTGTTTTTTATGAGACAGATTTATTATTACAGCTTGATTCATAAATCCCCACTCAGCTGCTTGGGAGTAGCGCTATGTGGCTATAAATCATCTCTAACTTGTAGGTGCATCTGCTTAACAAAAAACAAAAACAATCTCATAACTATGATGATAAATCTAGTGCAGATGTTTGAAAAGCTGTCACATTGGGGTTTCCCAGATTGCCAGGGTCACAAATACATACAAACCATAGGAAATCCCTAGATAAATGTCTGCAACACGCCAAAGTCTACTTCCTAGTCATTCTTCCATACAATGCGCTGCTGAGAACCAACAAGCATGAAACAGGTCTATGGGAATTGGAATAAATGGTCCTGTAATTCTAAACCAGTAATCCTGAATGGCTGCTATTTCAGTTTTATGTTTGAACTGGTGATGACAGGTAAATAAAAAAAAAATTCACTGTATGGATTCAGCTAAGCAAATAGGTCAGAGCCTTCCATTGGATAATAGGTTTAGGTTCCGCAACGTTATGGCGGAAACAATGAGGTCAGCTGCCTTCCTGAATATACTAAATGATCATGTTTTTCCATCAATGGATTTTTTTATCTCTCATGACACAGACATATTCCACGATGACAATGCCAGGAGTCATTGGGCTCAAATTGTAAAAGAGTGGTTCAGGGAGCATGAGACATCATTTTCACACATGGATTGGCCACCAGAATCCAGAACCTAACCGCATTGAGAATGTTTGGGATGTGCTGGAGAAGACTTTATGCAGTGGTCTGGCTCTCCCATCATTACTACAAGATCTTGGTGAAAAATGATTGCAACTCTGGACAGAAAAAAATGTGGTGACATTGCATAAGCTTATCTATACGATGCCACTAAAAGTGGTCCAACAAAATATCAGAGTGTGACTTTTTTTTTTTGGGAGCGGCAGTGTACTTTATAGTAAACAGACTATCCTAGTTGGAGATAAAATGAGAGAAGAGCACACTGACCTTGTGCGTTATCACTAATGGGGTTATTCACAAAGCTGTCCCAAAGTGCGTGGGGTTCCCCCCAAAGTCATACCAGGCCCTTAAGGTCTGGTAGGAATTTGGGGGGGGGGAGCATGGGGCCCCCCCTAAAAAAAAAAGTCCCCACCAGCCCCTTGATCCAAGCACAGACCTGGCAGGGCAGGAAAGAGGGGGGGCGAACGAGCACTCCCCTCCCTGCCATACCAGGCCACATGCCCGCGACACTGGGAGGGTACTTTTCCAGGGACCTGCTTCTCTTTTTACTGTCCAGTCATAATGTTGGGGAGGAGACCTCTAAGTGAAAGTGAAACTGCAGCAGAGAATCCCCTCCTCTGTCAGGCAGGACAATGCTATAAGCAAGTACAGAAAATTCCTGTTAATCGTGCCAAAAATCCAGTATTCTTGTACCTTCCTGTGCACTGAACTGAAACCGCAAACAATGTTATCAGCTTTCCCGGCTATCCTCTGTGAACTACAAAACACTTTCCCCCTATGAAATGGAGATGAGGAGTAGAAGTTTGTAGTCTAAATCAGGAGCTAGCAGCCTAGGGTGGCAACGATGTCCCCCCATAGATACTGTACATAGATACAGTACACTGAGTGACATTGTCACTCTAGGACAGGAAGCGTGTTACTGGCAGGATCACCTGGTGAAACTAAATGGAAAAAAATCTTGAAAGAAAAAAAACAAACTAATGCATCCATCACATCTCAGTATGGCTGTACTTGTAAGCTGCAATATATACATTTATCTTGGATTTAGATATGCTTTAACTCTGTGGATTGCTGCTGACCACAGGCTCGTGGTTGAAAGAATAACATATTTGATACAATATCCATATTAAAGCCATAGCACTTAAGAGAAAATAATCTTGTACACATAAAATACAAAGATAAACATAAAAGTGTTTTCAGACCAAATCCCAATGTTAGAGAATAATATCTGTATCAACCCAGTGAATTACCGCTTCATTTCCTGCTTTTTTAACATATGGATGGAGGTTGAACTGCGCTATATAATATTCTGTTCCTTAAAGATGTGCATGAAGGATTTATGAACTGTGGAGGGTAGGGGTATTTGTACAGCTGCAGTAAAACTGAAGTTTACGTTGGAAAATTTAAGTTTTGTTCTTTTCCAGAAAGGCAGTTATAACATTACAGCATAATATGTTTACATATGTTTCACCAGACTTTGTTTCTACAAATAAAGGATTTCTGATTTGACGTTTTCCAGGCCCTTGTAATGAAGGTTGGAGGTGCTACTTGGTCATCAAGAGCTTTCTCAGAACCAGAGATTACCTACTCTGGAAATACATTTCCTCAAAGTAATCAACATAATCTCCGACAGAACCTGTCATTTTCACTTGATTGAGCAACAGACTGCTGGGTCTCTCTAGCCGGGAAAATAATGGCATATGGATGTGATCCTAATGCATTAAAAGTCATAAGATGTTCTATGGATTTGGGAACAATCCTAATTATATCCTATAGGGCCATAAGATATGGAACATAAATAATTGACGTTAATGCAAATGATACAATTTAAGAAATATATATTTTTACAGACAGTATATCTGCCCAGTAGCCATTTAAGAAGGTGGTCAGCCAGGTTACATATTGTTCAAACTCCCCACTGTTGGATAATATAAGAGAGTAGATTGCTCTACCTCAGCAGAGTCACAAAGGAGGGTGCGGCCTGCACCGAGTGACGCCATCAGAGAGGGGACACCAAAATGACTGACAGTCATTTTGATGTCACCCCTCTGAAAAGTCGGGCACTCAGTCATGGACCGAGAGCCCGACAGCTGCACGAGAGAGAGGAGAGGACCTGGGAGCATACCTTATCCCGCCGTATAAATGTTCCCTCTCCTTAACCAAATGCTCATCTCCAATGCAGCACAACAGACCATGTGAACCATCTGCCTATTGTGAACTGGAAAATAAAGGTTTTTGTTCATTGGCTGCCCATTCTAAATTAACACGCCTCAAAGTGTGTGTGGTAACAACACAAATATGTAAACCTGGTCTAAAATAAAATGCTGATATGAGCAGAAATTTTAAATATGCAAAATAAAATAAATAATGCAAAATAAAAATATTAAAGGACTTAAGATACAAGCCAAATTTTCCAGACCTTGTAAATATCTTTATTTACATACTTATGATTTATAACACTAAACAAATGAACAAAAGTCAGGTAACAACAACTGGTAGCCATCAATTATACTGGTATGGTGGGTTGTAGCATGGTAAGGAATTTGTTCCCCCCCCCCCCCCCCCCCCCCTGCCTCGAGCTTGAACCGCACCCCCCCCCCCCACCGTTCTTCAGGAGATTAAGGACGAACCTACATATTCTGGTGAAGCCACCTTAAAGTCAAATTGTAATTAAGGAAGCTACTGAGAAGATGCACATGCAGGGTTTGCAGAAAATGTAGCAGTTCTGGCATCATATTCATTTTAATATATTACACCTGCCAAACCAGTTGAAACCTTCCTCCCATGGGGTCTTATTTTACTGACTGATGAATTAGTCAAAAGGTTAGTGAGAAAATACTGATAGTTCAGTGGGGAAATGCAACCCTAGTGAATTTGTATAGGTTTACTTATGCAAGCAGCAGTATCCGCAGCAGGCACCAAAAGGAACATTGATGTACCTTTCCCGAGCTCCCTGACATATAGTATGAAATATTTGGTACATCTGGATATAGGGTTACACTTAACCCCCTCTCCTTTTTTTACGATGTATTGCTTTGTGCCCAATTAGCCATTTAAGAGGCTCAACTGCTTATACATGCATGTAAGAGAAGCATAGTTTTATGTTCGAATTCTGAGTAGTAGAGAAGAATGGGAAAGTAATGTGAAGGCAGCTAATAATACACCACTCCTTACACAATTAAACCTGTACAGACTGTAGATTATGTCTAATTATATATTTTAGAGTGGAATTCCAGCCAAAACAAGTTGCAGACAGTGTGAAGACGGGTCAGATGCTCCGGTGTGTTTGGAGTACCGTTAAGATTTTCTTACAGATTCTGTTCTAGTGATCCTACAATATGTGTCAGGATTAGAGTGAGTGTCACTGGGACATGAAGGCAAAGGTCTGTAAGGCAGCCAAGTAGTTTCCTTTATAAAAGTAAATGCTAGATGCTATTGTAGAAAGGTCCAGCAATATAATAACAAATACATACTGTATGTGATTCACAAATGGAGCGGGTTTCTGAATCTTAGATCCCTGATAATCCTTAAAGGAAAACTCCTGGAAAAAGAAAAAAAATGCCTTTGCATAGGTGCTCCTTCCCTGGAATACAAGGGTTAAATGCTCGTTCATGCTTAGGGTACCAGGAAAAAAAACTTTTGCTTGCCTAATCCCTTGCTGTTGGCCCTGCACTGTAATTAGTTAGAGGGCCTGTGACAGAAGGAGCACTTAGGGAAGAGGCTTCAGAGACCAGTCTTATAGCATGGGTGGGGCCTGCAGGAGTGAGTAAACAGGCAAATATAAGTCCTTTTTACTGGTATCCCAGGCATAAATGAATAATTAAACCTTGCAGTGTAAGAGAAGCCCCTCTGCAAGGGTATTTTGTATATTTCTAGAGCCTAAGTATGGGTAAAAATGAATTTAACTCTGAAATAAATTTACAAACTGACTTCCAAAGGCATGCTTCAAAAGCTGGTTTTATCACATTTTTTTAATATGACAAACTTCTGAAGCATGCTTTTGGAATAAGGAAGTCAGTTTGTAAAAATAGAGCAATTTATAAGTTCTGATACATGTCATGAAATAGTTACATTTGAACTCCTAAACTTTTGGTGTGGCACTTTTGTTTTCCCTACACCTTCTTTTATTCTTAATATGTCAAGCTGGTCTCTTTTAAGTGAGAGCTAATTAAAAAAAAAAAGAAAGACAAGACCCTACAGGTTGTCTGAAATTTGCAGTAGACAAGTCTCAAAACCAGTAGATCCAATTCGTCACCAAACCAATCACCAATGTTTCATTATTCCAGATGACCACGCTTACAGCATCAGTTTTACCCATAAACAATACGTTTTGGTTGTAGTGTCCCTTAGCAAAATTTTGGCAATTATGACATTAAAGGATAAAAAATAAACACACAAATACTTTATAGTTTACAAGTTTTTATCACATGATTTATTGTGGTTTTATGTAAAAATATAAACTTTTATTTTCTAGAAAATAGACAAGAATTTTAAAGCAGAAAGCACTTTGATGCCTTAGAAAAATAATTAGATTTTTGATTTAAAGCACAATAATTGTTACATAACAAAATCATCATACATCTGACGCATGATTCTAAAATTCATATTTAGATAGATATTTGATGCAGCAGTCTTGATTTTGAGATTGAAAAAAAACAAGTATTGATAGGAATTTTCCATAACACCATGGATTTCATATGTGGACAAATATTGGTATGTACTGGAAATGGTCACATTTTCTATCTGTGTCAAGGCAATGCGTAATATGTTAGGACTATGCAAACACCAAATAGCACATGGTGTGTGGAGATACTCTACAACAGGAATTAAGGTTGTCTTAACATTTCTTAGGGGTCTTATGTATCAAGCTGTTTTCCATGTATAAAACGTTACAGTATACTATGAATAATTATGCAACATGTCTAACTAGGTAATACTAGATTTCTGTGCCAGTGTAATTAATTGTCGAGAATCCCATTAGAGACAGGGAATATTTTTTTTCCCTCCAGGGCAGCTAGAAACCCAGATTGATTTAAACCACTAATGTACCCAGATGCAAAGATCTCCTTATTGCCTCCATTGCTATGTAAGGTTGTCTAAAGAGAGCTGAACTTAAAGGAGAACTATGGGGTTAAGGCTTTTCCCCATAGTTCTCCTTAGGGTAACGGGAAGACACAAACTAGCGTCCTCCCGTCACCCTAGGCTCAGTATACCGTGAGCTGCTGCTCGCGGTATACTGAGACGCCGCAGCTGAAGCGGATCCCGACAATTGTGCCGGGATCCGCCCAGCTGCGTGACTGACAGCTGGCTCTGCCTATCTAGAGGCAGAGCCAGCTGTACACGCCCCCTCCCCCGTCCGTTCCGCCAGTCAGCGCTGGTGGATCGGAGCGGGGAGGGGGGAATCCAGCCCCTCCCCTGTGACGGCAGAAAGCCGTGACAGGATCGAGAGGAGAGCGAACGCCGGTATGTGTTCGCTCACCTCCCGATCTACTCAGCCGACCTGTGACAGTCTCATTGTCACAGGTCGGCTAGAACTATGAGGTGAGTGAAAAGCACTCACCTCATAGTTCTCCTTTAAGCTTTAGTTCTGGGAAGGTACCCTAATATCATAGCAGGTATGAATGCATGTTTTTATTTGAAAAGTGTCAAATATATTTACTTGCAGATGGCCAAATATGGTCAAAATGCATACATATTTACTTATTTACCTGCCAAAGTATTTGTAATTTAGTACAGTCTATCATGTGATAGGCAGGTGCCACAAAAGTTTCCTGGATAAGCAATCCCACTTCTTAAAGGGTACAGGGGATGATTGCTGCCCTGGGCCACGACAAATACATCTTGGGCTGGTGGACCTGAATTGAAATATTCCCTCATTTAGTCCTCAATTAGAGCAAGACCCACAACCAGTGATAGCTACTAGATGCTATATAACTATCTGCTTCATGTTCAGACCTGCAATCACAGAGCCTGGCAGAGGGAAGTCTTCCAACATCAACCTTGCAGCTTTGAGATGTTATGAGATTGAATGCAGAGAGCTGCAAAGAAAGTGAATACCTGAAGCATTCCAAGCTGGGAAATGTGCTGTTCTAATATGTTAAAAAAAAGTTGAATGATGAGGATTATTTTGTGATAATGACATAATTTTACAGTCAGCATTTATCTTTTTCAGCTCTTTAAGTACTTTACTACAATTCATCCCTTACAATCCCCCTATTCGGGTCACTGCAGCATACTTTCTTTAGCCCACAGGAAACAGTTTCTATGATGTCAGATGCTTGTGCATGCCTTTAAGACCAAAAATGTCCTGTCCAAACCTATCTTCTTGTGTCACCCTTCACATGCAGCTTGGTAGCTGGTCAATGAATTGGCACCATCACCTCTGTCCAATCAGCAGGGAGGTGATTGGGGAGCAGCAATTCTGCACCAGGAGTGATCTTACTGACTCTACAGTATGGCAGATGTGTAAATCACAGGACTGTAAAGAACTACAAATCCTTGGAAAGGTAAAACAAACATATATATTGCAACTGTGTATTTAGCTAAATGCTCGAAGTTCCACCAACTAGTCGGGTAATAGATGGAAAAGGCATACATTTTATAATAATGTATTATTGCTTTAGAAATTGAGATAAACTAATCCAAGTGAAGTGTGGCTGAGTTTATAGGTTAGAATTTCATTTTTTTCCTGCACAAAACATCAATAATTTGTTTTTCATTTACAGATATATGAATTGCACTGAGTTCCTAGCTATAAAGTTGTTACTAAGTCACCGTTGTGTTTACATGTGTTTGTATAACTATGGCATTACACTCTATACCTACTTACAGTATATAACCATCCAAAGTGCTACCAGAAGATATATAAGAGCATTAGTCACAGCACTGCCTGTTGGATGTGATAAGATTACATATTCTGCTGACCTTAAAACCAAGGTTAGTGTTAAATAATAATGAAAAACATCATAAAAATTACGTTTGGAAATGGTGATAACAAGTCTTTAAACCAAATTCTTCCCCTAAAGAATGGAGCAGGTTTGATTCATCCCGCCAATTTCATTTTCCATATTTTGCTACTGAGAATACACAAAGTGGCCTCATAATAAACTCTCCATAGGATTATATGGAGAATGCACTCTACAGATAGAAAACAGGAGGTTCAGCTTACAGCAGAATTGGGCACAGGGAAAGTCTCCCCACTGGGGTGATGAAGAAATATGAAGCTGTGACAGCTGTGGAGCAAACTAACTCCACCGAATACATATAAAAACAAAACAGGTTTTACATTGCATTTCACTTTCAATAGCATAGCCAGGCAATGTTGCAATACAGAAATAGATCAGAACTCTGTCATTACATCACAAAAATGCAAAATTTAAATAACCTGATTTAAAGGACAAGTTCACAAATAATAATGGCTGCCCACCCCCCCTTCGCCCGCATCCTAAACTACACTAAGCTTACCCCCCCTTCCCCAAAGTACATACTTACCTATTCAAGCAGTAGCCTCCTGCTTTGCTTACATCCCGAGATTAAAATGTAGCACTGAGCTAGATTGTGCACTTATGTAGTAGTGTTCTATAGAATTGAATGGGAAGATAATCCATTAGGTAAGTCCCATTGACAACTATTGCACATTATTGCACAGACACAGGCCTGGCACTAGAAATTACTGGCGGGTACGTAAGCAACAGGGAAGGCTACCAACATCATAGGGGGTTAGTAAGCACCTGGGGAAGGTGGTGTGTAAGGTTCAGCTTGGTGCAGTTTAGGGGGCTAGAGAAAGGGTCTGGGTAGTTTAAATAATTTGTGAACGTGTTCTTTAAGCTAATATATGTTTTTTTTAAAATAATTGTTACTAAGAAATGACTACACGTGCCTAATGGGAACCTTTCAACCATTTTAAAATTTAAAATTGTAAAAAGTTCTGCCTGAGAGCCGGTACCAAAAGCTATTATTTTATTAGCCAGAAATCCTCCTCTCTGTGCCTCCCTGAACTAGTTTTACTTTGTTACTGGATGTCAGTTTAGTAAGAGTTAGACCAAATAGCCAAAGAAATCAAGTTCTCAATTAAAGAGTGAAACTAAATCACAGAGATGCACAGATGAGGGTAAGGAAAAGTTAGACGTTCAGGTGCTTGCTTTCAAATTCCTTTCAAAATATATTGTTGGCGGTTTCTTTAAGTGAACTTTACCTGGTCTTAACAATAGAGTGGGGAAAGATTTGAAGTCCTGCCTGTCCTCCTTTCCAGGGCTGTTTGGTAGGTTTCTGCTCATTTTCTGTCTTGTGATAACGGTTTCAGCAGACAGGAAGTTAGGGAAAATCTCTAACAGCAATAAAGACTGAAATGTTTTTTTTTAGTTTTTTTTTAAGTACAGTAGGGGAAGGCTGAAACCCCCATCAGCTTATTTCTGTTTCTTGATGCCGACTTTTCTTTCCTTCCTGCCTGGTAAAACCATTGTCAGTCTGACAGTGAAAGTGAGAGGAAATCTCTACCTGCACAGCAGTAAAAAAGGGTTCTAATCCTTTCCCTTTCTATCCAAATCTCAAAAAAAAAAGAAGCGTTTTGTCTGGGCTAACAATTTATATTTCATCTTATCAATTCATGGTAAATGAGCCATGCACTGTTAATAACTAACCCAATATCATAGGTTTTATGAATTCAGCCGGATGAAACCAGATCATCGATTGGTCATTACTACACCCTATTGCTCTCAGTATCATAAATAAACCTCTGCGTGATTTACTTCTTATTTCTATGCATATATGGAAAGCTTTTTAAAGACATTACAATCAAATGGATTATCAAGCATGAACAATTAAATAACTATAAAAGTAATTCCATTCATTGAGGGGGGAGGGGGCAGGGGGGGGTTTATGGTAGAGTTTCCCAAATGGTTTTTTGGTCAGATTTCTTTTTTAGCCTTAGAAACCCAACTTGGTCCTAGTGTTCTGGAGATGCATGTTCTAGTCAGGGAATTGAGCCAAGGGGCTGTGTCCTTTCCAGTTTATAATGAAAGTGGAAAATCCCTTCAAGGGAAAGGCCAACTGATATGTTGAAGGTAAAGTGCGTAACTTTCCTGTTCCCTGCCTAGCAGTGGTATCGGGTTGTAATTGGATATTGGATTGTAGTGGATGATAGAAATTGACTGGGTAGGAGTTTTCTGAGTAAATTGGAACTTCTACATTCCCAGTATCGGTCCCTTAATGTGATGTTTTGGTTTTCCTTATTTTTAAAAGGCACTTTTGTCATTGCAAAACAGAAAGAAAATTGGCAGCATATGTGTATGGTTATGGCATTGTACAATGGTTCCCCAAGTGGTGGCTTTGGTTAGATGCAAGTCGTTCATCTAACTTAACACGGTGCAGATATGTATCTCAACTCAGCTGGAGTCATAGCCAGTGCCTTTTAATATTATTTAGTTTTGCCTTTATCACTGCCAAGTTGGCTCCCAGAGAAAATAGTTTGTCATGGTTCAACACACAGATTGCATGGCTTGATCAGATTATTCCTACTCGTGGCTCTTCTGCTTTCGCAGAGCTCTGGGTATGGTCTTGCCCTTCAGGAATAAGTTTTTATAGAAGCCGTCACTGATGATATGAGGTAAATATAGTCCAATAAAGTAAAGGAGCCACAACCGCTTGCCAGCATAATATTTCACTTTAGGGTTCTCAGATAAGATGGCATCAGTTATACTGTCCATCACAGGGCTGAGGTCAGTGGACGCTGTCTTCCCATATTCCAAAAAGAGGTTTTGGGTTTCAGAGATATATTCCTCACCATACTCTTGAAGAAGTTCACTAGGTAGATTGGATAGCAGTTTCTTGTGCTGATTCTCCCAATGGTTTTTGTCATCATGTGCCCCTGGAGGCAAACACAAACAAAGTCACACAAAAGTTAACAAATGTGTAAAAGAATTTTAAAGTTATAGATAAATGACAGCAGAACTCCCACCAAAAACCAGATAAAAAATCATAGGCCAAATGTAAAATGTCAACACCAGCTTTGGCTGCAATATTCACCAAAGAGTTCCCCTGCATCATTGTCAGCATCATTCAACCCACTTGTGGTTGTCCTGAGCCTGCCCCAGCCTGTGACTGGACAGTGAAATGAGAAGCAGCACAGTGATGAGCTCATCTCTCTGTCACTTTGCTTTCTCTTCCTAACAGCAAGTTTCTTTTCTACACATGAATTGACTGGCAACTTGTGCTGCTTCTTCCTCTCACACTCCAGCCCGCTGTATAGGAACTGCAAAAGGGTGATATCAGGTACTTAGCATGCTTACTTGATGTACTAATCATTACAGACCCGCATTCATTTATGCCTTTTATATCTGCCTTGAGTTCAGCTTTAAGGTGACACTAAACTCAGGAGTTAAACCTTAAATCATTATAGTCCCCTATTAACAAAAATGTATCTTATTTGTGTATTACTCGGCTGTATATCCTCAAATCATCTCTGAATTGGTGCTGACACTGTCTTTCCTTCTGGAGGGTGACTACTTTTGTTCCCCATGGTCCCTGTGTGTGTTGTAAAGTAGCCACCTCACCAAGTTCACCAAGCTCACTCCCGTGATGGAATACAATGTCAGGTTTAGTTTACTAATTTGTATTGAGATTGTAGTCCATCTCATGTTGTGTTCATAAAATGCTGGACATCCTGGTTAGGTCAATTGAATACATATAATTTGTTCAAACTGAAACTTAAGTCATTTTCAATACAGCAAACATTGTGATATTTCAAAATAAATGGATATTGTGTTAAGCTTAAATGATGCCCTCATATACATTACATATCTGACCGATTCTAAAATAAGTGTTTTAGAATAATAATAAGCTCTTACTACTAGTAAACAGTGATAATATTAGAGAAAGCATAATGACAATAAAGAGGTATATCAGATGATTTTTCTGATAAAAGAAAAAGCTTAAGGACGGGCAATTGTCTGCTGGATGGTAACAATAATTTGACATTAATTGTGTGACTCATAATAAAAAACTTTGGTCAGAACAAACCCAATTTTAAATAACCAGGTCTAATTAATGAAAGCTAGATGGAAAGGGGACATTTCACCTTATTCTACTATGTCTAGGCCTCTTTGATCCCTTGTGGTCTACTAGACCAATTATGCTGCCTGGACACTGTGCGGGTTGCTTGTTTTGGATGTTAAGCAGATATTTAAGGTTATCTGACTACAGTAATGACCCTCTTGAGATGTGTGCAGAATTGTCGTTCAACAAACAGTTTAGGTCTGAAGCTATGGAATGACTGCAGAGGATCCCAATTGGAGAAAACCCCCAAATGATGGTCATATAATAACACTGCATTTCCCACTCTATGTTCCTCTGGTCAATCCAAACAACAAATTGGAAGATGGTTGTCTTAGAGGATGGAATTACACTAGAGCTTCAGCCGGCATTCCTAAAATGTATCTTCATGGTTTGCCCTATTTTTTAAGATAGAGTATGGAAGGGTAATCAAAGTGTCACTTTTTTCAACCTCTTTATTTGTCCAAATGAATAGAGGGGACATCTTCCAATGCGGACACTTGTTGCAGGGACTATTTTCTAAATGAGGGTTTCCCTAACTTTGGAGAGAATTCCTGCCACTTCCTGTATGTAGGACAGAAAGGAAATCTTCCCAATGGGGCACATTTGGCAAAAAAATAATAAAAAAGAGCTGACAAGGGTTTCAATCATTTTCTGCCCTTTCCAAAACATAACAAAAATCTGGCTTTAGATATATTTCAACAAAACACAGGAATTATGTGATAGATTAACTAGCATATGTTAAAGTGACATTAAACCCTCAGATTTTTTAGCATAAAACAATACTGTAATGTGTGCCTAGCTGTAATCCTTGGTTGTTTCCCTTCTCTTTGCTGCTCTTCCTTTTAAATATGTAACTCTTCTCATGCTGGGCAGAACTTCTGTTTTGCAGCAGACTGCCTTGTCTCTGGAATGGTTACATGGTGTCTGTCTGTAGGTTTGCAACCTGAGCCAGCACTACAGGAAGAGGCACTGAGCTGCAAAGGGAAGTTCTCCCCAAGCATGAGAAGACATGAGGATTTAAAAGGAAGAGCAGCAAAGAGAAAGGAAACTACCATGGATTACAGTAAGGCGCACATTACAGTATTGGTTTATGTTAAAAAATCTGAGGGTTTAATGTCACTTTAAGTAAAATTATGGCTATTGGCTGTTCTACACTTTAGCTTAGTATATTTGTCATTAGGTCATATTACAGGCTCAGTATAGAGCTGCTTTAAGCTACATACAAAGCTGGATATAAAGCTGCATGGTCTAGAGGATATGAAATAGTTTGATATTTATGACCTGGAGCAAGTATGATGATCAGGAATCCTAACTTTACTACGACTTTATAACCGGCATGTCTGTTCCAGGTAAGTTTTCAGGTGGTGGGGGTCCTCTCCGCACACCTTACAGCAGTCCTGGCCAAATAAGAACGGTGGTGCTCGCAATGACAATCAACAGAGCCGACGTTTCGGGGCCGCACAGGGTCCCTTCTTCAAGGCAGTAAAATTGTCACAATTTTACTGCCTTAAAGAAGGGACCCTGTGCGGCCCCGAAACGTCGGCTCTGTTGATTGTAGTGACACAATTGTCCATTAAAAAAGGACATATTTCTTCTAAATGAGTGCTGGTGACCTGTTTCTTTTACTTTGTTCCAGGTAAGTGACTCAAACTATTCAATCCAGAGATAGTCAGGCAACTAGTAATTTAGGGGCAGGTCAGTTATGGAAGCCTCTATATTTCTTTCATTGCAGGTTTCTTTTACATTTAGCCTGTCTGATTATAATATCAGTGTTCTTGTAATGCATAGAGCCAATGATAAACAAAGTTGCCAATTTTGCGCTTGGTTCAAGGAAGCAAAATTTACAGCTTCTGGCAAACTGATATGAAGTATGTGGAAGAGGTTATGAAATCCAAGTTGTTACAAACCAGTTTTATAGGATGCTGGCTGAATCACGCTGACTTTAACTCCCCAAGGCGACAGCTCATGGCGAAATGTGTCCATTACTCGGCTCAGAGCAGCTTTGGAGGATCCGTATGCAGCCAAGAATGGAAATGAGTGCTCACCTGTCAAAAAAAAGATCATGTTACATTTAACAAATGGTATCCACTGGCACTCTGCCTAGTGTATAGCAGGTGAATAAATATATATGGCCTATCTCCAGCAACATCCTAACCCAACCCTTCTTATTTCCTTTGTCTACACTATAATGTAGTCAACACTACAAACTAACAGTGTACCCTGACATAATGTCCACCATGTCTACCATCGCTCTATATTCCAAATGTATATCCCAAGTAACTACCATAGAGGGTGCTTCTCCCACCCTACGCAAACCCTAACTGACTCCCCCATACTATCCCAACACCCTGTTCTCTATCTCCCCTCTTTACCATACTTCCATACCACTTTTCCTCCTAGCCTTCTGGTTAAATGTTTATTCCGGGGGGCGTGTCCTGGACATGGCGGAGTGAGGCAGCACTCGACGGGAGCTCCGTGTTGATTGCCCGGGACGGTTGACTAGTCATCTATACAAGCAGACTTTAACCCACTTTAACGGTGGATCCCATGCTCGGTTCGGGTAGGGGACCCCGTCAGACGGATCTCTTAGACTTATTCGCCTGTGCAGGAGCGGAAGCCGCGACAAGGTCGGAGTCCAACATGGCGACCACCCGCTCGGCGGCCTCGTGTGCGGCCTCGAATAGGCCAACCGCAGCTTAAGGTAGTCCATATATATATCCATCTGTTACTATGACCCTGAATTGTATTATTGTATTCTTGTTTGTTACCGTGTGGTCTGCATGGCTTTGTTCGCCTGCAGGTGCAGTAATGTTTATGATGTACTGATCTGCCAATGATATGTACCCAAATGTTTGTTTGACTATATGCTAATAAACGCATCATTTAAAAAAAAAATGTTGATTCCATCATTCTTTACTCCTTCAGTATCTTATACAATACCATTCCAAGAAACTAACACCAGTATTCTGCAAGCTTCACATTCCAATTCATATATTCCACAACCCACCTGAAAGTTTCTCTTTTGTTACTTCCATTCTTTTTAACTACTCTAGAATACACTACCCAAATGACTTCAAGTCTTCTCCAGTGAAGTTTTAAGCATAACCATCTGTTACTACACTCATTTAAAACTAATATGTCAAATATATTTCATGGTTCAGCCATGCCAAGATGCTAAATGTGAAAAATTAGTTAATTGTTCTAAGCAACTCTGCTGCTCGAAGAATGTATGAAGTGTACCTACTGTTTACACTCTAAGCAATATAACAATGAAAGTAGTCCTAAATGATCTTTTATACTTTATCGTCTACAAAAACTTCAATAAACATTATTGAAAAAGAAAAAATATATACAGCCTAAAAAATAAAGGTTGGATTAAATGAGAGCAGGTTTTGCATCCATTTACATTTTACAGATTATCCAACCGGATCCTAGCTATCATTTTTCCTTATCAGGTTCAAAAGAAACCATCTGACTCTGGTTGCTCTGGACAAAACACTTGTTCATGTTCATACACAAGACCCACTGCAGATTCAAATGTACACTATAAATCCAGTCCACTAGGCTACAAAGGCATTAAAGTAAGTGTTTTTTCCATTTCAATTCATCTTGCTTAAAAATATTAATCTGCCTCCTTTATACAAGTGTTTGTGTTATAACAGGATAATGAAACCAAGTAATGCTTATCAGTGTTGTTGTGCACCCAGGGCCATTTATGGGTACTCATATATTATTTGGTAACAGAAAACATGTACTTCTCACTCAACACACATTCATGAGACCAGCTGCACAGCCTGGAAACCATGACATTGTTGGTCTGAACGCATTGATTTGGGGAAAAACATGAGAACTTCTAGGATTTTTCTAGATGAATGGTTCCTAAAATGTGATGAAATCTGTATCCATTTCATGGTAGACAAGGTAGTCTTATTTTAAATGAACTTTTAAATTACTATACCTTTATTGAATAAATCATTTAAATAGTTAATGTTGCTAAAAAGTTTGATTTTCAAACGTGGCCATACACCTTACAACCATTGCACGACTTTCATTGTGCGATGGTTGTAAGGTAATTAAAATCTCGTACCATCTGCCCATCTCGGACAGGCAGATCGTACTTGCAATCATCGCAAGCCCTCCCCGCCGAGGTGAGGGCTTCCGATGATTCCAAAGCTGAGCGGGCAGTGTGCGCTTGCGCACACCGGCCCGTTCGGCATTTGTCTTCCGAGCACACCACTAACCCGCCGTACGTGCCAAAAGACGTGCCAAAAGACGTGCGACCGTAAAGTAGAAACGGTCACACGCCTTCCATACACCTGCCGATTATCGTACAATTAATGTTGCATTAATCGTACGATAATCGGCAGGTGTATGGGCACCTTAAGATGATGACACCTTCAAAGTAGGATCAGTGTGACAGGTTTCCCAGCCACGGATTAGGTGTTATAGTCAGTTCAGGTGTGGGTTTGATCTGCATGGTCATATATATAAAAGTCAAATGTTTTGTTTATCTACTTTTCACAACTGAATTCTGGCCAGTTTTTAGTCTTTGTGTCTGTAACTTAAAGTGCACCTGTTCCCAGCCTATGGACAAGTAAGTATATACATATCATTAACAAGCAGTAAAAAAGCTTTACAGGGTAATGAATCATTGAAAATATTTTTTCCAAAAGGTTCCCTGTCCTTTCTGCCATCCACCACTGAATTGATTTAAGTCGCCTCCAACCCCACCCTTCTTCCCACCCACCTCCCCTAAGCTCCATACTTGCCTAGTTCTGGTACTCTGCCCAGCTGCCATGTTTACCTTTAGCTGGTCTTCTTTCCCCTGTCGCCTGCTACAATTACTGATTTTTAATATGAAGTGACTAGGGAGTTGTACTGCGATGGTACCTACCAGCTGGGCTGCTGACAGTCACAATTCGTCCCTTAGAACTGCGTAGCATAGGTAACAAAGCTTTAGTGATCTCCAGTGTCCCAAAAAAATTTACTTCCATGCAGCCTCTGTAGGTGGACATGAGTGACAGCTCAGCATCTCCAAAGTGAGCGCAATATCCAGCATTGTTGACCAGCGCCCACAGCCCTATACACAAAAGAAAAAAAAAGACACTTTAAAACATTTCAACCATGCAGGACAGAATAGCTTGAAGAAAACATGTCTAGCTCTGCACTGCATCTCCTTTCCCTTCCTGAAAGCACCTTAAAATTATAAAAATTGCTGACAGAGTACCATAGAAAGCAATTGAAAGGATGCTTCTAAAGTTATAGTGCTGGAACTTAATAACGAGATTTTTCCAAGAAAAAAAATTCAGAAATTTTATATATATATCAAGATATATATATAAATATATCTATATCTAGATATATATATATATACTATAAAGTGAACCTTTCCAGAGAAAAATATGGGGGCTGCCAATACTTATCTCCATCTGAAAAATGCAAGTTGCCTGGCCATTATGATAATCCTATAGCTTCAAAAATGTCTAAGTCACTGACTGGAAACAAGTATGCAGATCTCAAAAGTCAAAGGCCCTCATCTGCATAGGTGGGTTATAATTCTATGTCAAGTTAAAATGAGCCTGTCGCAAAATTTAAATCTGGAACTGATATTTTACTTACCTCTCCTGTTGTCCACACCATTGATCTTCACTGTCTTTAAGAGTTATAGTGCACTGCCATCTGACACACTTTCTGAAGAGTCGAATCAATGGACCCCTGATGCTGTGGTTCCTTTGACCTAGTTCCTCCATAGTGTGTCGAATGAAGGGAATCCTCAAGACGCCAAAGACAGCCAAGATGAGCGGCTCAGGATAGGGAAGTCTTTTCTGTACAGGGGAATATTTTGTTCCACTATTTACTTTGTGACAGGGTCAATTTAACAGCTGGGCCACAAGCATTTGCTTGATGAGCAGTCAGTAATGGCAGCCACTAGGTTTCACCCAAGTAAAGTTTACTTTAAGCATGTAATTTATTGCTATATTTAAGTCAAAGTTCAAATTTAAATGGCAAAATTCTAAAACACTTTACCCGATAAACAGATTTGGTGGACAATAAGCTGCAAATGTCAACACACCGTAAATAAACCATAGAAATAGGTCTCCTTCTGGGAGACCTAATTTTTAGATTTTATTTAAGAACAATAAGCACAGATGAAATCAATCACAGTATCTGATCATACACTAATTACACTCACTTTTTATGAACCTCTACCGTGAGAAAGTCGGTGGAAATGAAAATTGAAAGATGATAGCTAGGCTATAAAAGGGGAAAAAAGCAAAAAAAAAGCACAAGACGGCCCTCATGTTGAGCAGTGGTTGAGATTCTCGGTGCATTTATGTTCTGTTAGGGGGTTGATACCAGCACTTCTGACATTTTGGTAAATCTCCCTGTGAAGGCCAATCCTTCACTCTTCTTTAGAGGCGAAAAATGGACACACACGCAAGGGTCATGGCAAGTCATGATGTTCAGTAGAAAAGTGCAAGGTGTCTCCATGTCTGTCTTTTTCAAAGAGATGTTTGCATGTCTATTGCCAAATGTACACAAAAAAGGCGTTATATAGGAAATTAGGCCTCAAATAAAACTAAAGTAGATGTCGTATAGTTCAACGTATAGTTGAAGTATACGCATTCAAACATATGGAACAGTGCAGCTAGAAAATGCCTCTAAGCATTGTTTATATTGCTTTTTTTCCATGTTCATATGTCTGCCGATACATTGATCCGTCTTCTTCCTCTCTTGGTGGGATCTACTGGCGTTCCCACATAAACCACACTTTTGTGTAGGATGTAATTGCTATAACTCTGGAGGTAGTGTTGACAAGCCGACAATACCTCTAGGGTGGTGAACATCCGGTTGATGATGCCAATGCTGACAGGACTAAGGAAAGATGGATCGAAGGGACAACAAGGCTGCTGCAAATTAGTTGGTGCTGTATTATCATTATTGGCCCTCCAAAGGAAATAAAGTATTCACACAAGCTCTGACAGGATCAACAGTTACAAATCTGTTCAATCTGAACAAAAAGGGAACTTTAATAAAACATTATTTTGGCCTGAATACTAAAAGAGGAATATATACTTGGGAGTATTTTTGGTTTTAGGTTGAGTACCACTCTAAGTATGATGATGGTTTCGGCAGATGATTTGACACAATTAACAGAATGGAACCTTTGTACTGAAAACCAATAATTGTCCATGATTGCTTTACATACACCTGCATATTTGTTCAGTGCAGGAGTTGAATTTAAGCATTGTGCGTGAGGATAGATGCATATGTGCATACAGGTGCTATTGTAAGACTTTAAGACCTGCCCAATTGACATCTAAATAGATATTAATCACACCCTGGAGTAGTCACAAATAAATGTTACATAAAGGCATACAATGGATTAGATTAGACTGCCCTTTACAAATTCACAACCATAACAAAAGAATTGTTTTGATCTGTGTTAGCCGAGAGAATCTTGAATATTATATATAAATATTTTGGAAGGTAAATTGTGTAAGAAAATCAGAACAACAATACAATTTCAAACCGATTGTTTAATTGCTAGCATGCATTGTAGTATGCAAACAACTGTAACAGAGGTTAATGAATGAACGGATTGATAAAAAAATGTTGATCAAGACACATTTTTTTCTACATTTTTTCTAATTTCATCACTTGTATACCTGACCATTGCATTATAACAAACCATCTTTCTGTAAACTGTAAATATGTTAACAGGAAACTGTTTTTTTTGTAATAAATATGGAAACTGGTATGGGAGCAGTAAAACAGAGAAAATAATAAAACAGTAATACAGTCATCCCATTGTCAGTGAAAAGTTGCAAATATTCAAGATGACAACATTTATAGACTAATTCAATAAATACCTATAGGAGCCAAAACTTTCCCCTCCCTTCAATCAGCTTTCTATTGTCTTTACTGTCCTTGAATATGCTAAGAATCTTGGATACACTAACAAATGAAAGGTTATCTACGGTTGTAAAGTCTGGTTTAATAACCAGTCAGTCTAACATGTAAACAACAAAAGCATAGAGAGTTGAAAATATAATCAGGTGCTGTCTTTATTAATGATTAAAGACAGCGTGTCCTCATAGGGGTTACTTTTCCCAGTATGAAGAACAGGGTTAGACTCTAGATAAAAATCTATGGCACTATGTTTGGCATTTAAACATTAAACTGTTTGACAAAACAAAGTGAATCATAATGGAAGAAGATACGAAAGATCGTTACTCCTCAGTAGTAGCCTTTGATCTGTAAATTCTATAATCTGTTATAGTAACTGGAATAACTGACAGTGGTCTACATTTATCAGTATCTGAAATGAGCAATATTTGTAGTAAAGTGACATTAAAGTCTAAATTCCCCCCCAAAGCTGCTTTAAGGACTTACCTTAAATGATGCCATATGATCCGATCCTCTTCTTCTTTCCTGTAGATTTCAGGTGTCCCTCCAGCACTGGTGCCGGTCTCTGATCCAGCACTGACTGCTGTGTCCCCTGTGTCTGTGTGGGTGCACGCTGCCGGGCTGCCTGCATTGACTTACCCTGTGTCTCTCCTCTTCTCCCGGCCAAAGATCTCTACTGCGCATGCGCCCGCCCCATGATGCTTTGCGGCCGCCTGAGAATCTTCAGATCTTCGGAGGGAAGAGCATGGCGGAGACACAGGTAAGTTTTAACCTTTTTGGTAACTTTTTTTTCTAATGTTTTTGCATATACTGTATCTACTGCTTGCTAGCAGTAGATATATGCAAAAAAACTTGAGGGTTTAATTGTACTTTAACTAGTCTTACAGAGAACCTTCCACGATAACCTACAAAGACATCTTAAAAATTAAGTGGTTAAAGCTGGTCATACACCTATAGATTTTCTGCAGATTTTCTATGGTCAGATGGAAAAAGTGCAACAATCCATCTATGCTAAACTGTGTGGATGGAGGAATCTCCCGCTGGGCCAAGCTTCAGTATCTTGCTAGTCGGCTCCGCTGACTGTCAAAATACCGGAAAAATCTGATTGGATGCAGGTATTGTTCAGGTGTTTTGGGAGCCAGCAGTGCCGACTAGCAAGGTACTAAAGCTTGGCCCGGCGTGAGATTCCTCCTTCCACACAGTTTAGCATAGATGGAGAAATCTGTTGCACTTATTCCATCTGACCATAGAAAATCTGCAAAAAATCTATAGGTGTATGGCCAGCTTTAGGAAAAAAAAATACTTAACTTGGTCCTGGCTCCCAGTGCCACCAGGAGACTTGAGTGACACCAGCATGACTCACTGCTGGCTCCTGGGAAACCTGGGAGACCTTCGGGAATGAACTGCAGTCCTGCAATGCACTAGAGTTCATTTCTGAGTGGCGAAGCTTCATAAGCCGGGGCCGAGGTAAGTATTTACTTTTTTTAAACAGCTGTATTTTTAACAACCTTTGTAGGCTATCAGTAGAGTCAAGCTTTTATTTCCATGGAAGGTTCACTTTGAAGAGACAACGTCACTTAAAAAAAAGAACTGCTAGCATGAATAAAGTGCACCTGCAGCCGCTCTCATTCCCCTCTGCTACAGCTGTTTTGATCAGGCAAAGTTTCTGAATATCTGGGTAGTATGATTTGTTGTCTGCTTCCCTAGTTTCAGTCTGGAACTGCTCAACACAGATCAAGTCATTAATGTACTTCAGGAAATAAGCTATTAACATATTTTAGGAGTTTTCTTTAAACACTGACTGAAGGTTTCTGAATGATTGCTGAAGCCTGGTGATAGCTTGTTCAAAGTGACAGCCAGCTATTCCTTTGGAACCCATGTTTAGTACCATCAGAAGTAAATGGGTGCTTTTTGATGCTTCACAACAGTTGCTCATAACTTACCAAAAGCTTTGTAAATTCTTGCTGTACACATTGCTCTTCAGAGTAGCAAGTACAAGATGAAGCTAGATCAAAAATTATAACTATAATACGTATAGAAGGTTTGGTGTTTAAGTAATTCCCTTTATTGGCTTACTTAACTTATTAAAGATGCAAGCTTTCAGAATTCCCTAATAATGTTCAATCATTTAGGTTAGCCAATAAAGGGCATCACTTAAGCTCTGAACTCTCTGCACTAAATGAAAGCTTTATACTCTCTGTACTAATCGAAAGTACAATACTCTACTACTGCGGTGATAAGTACAGTAACTTTATGTTAATCTTTCGATGATTATTTATGCACCAGTAAGGGGTGCAAGTACTGTGTCTGATATTAGGATGGATTCACATACCAGTTTCATGTGTCTGCTCCTTTGCCACTTGCTGGGCTCTCTTGATGTCCTCAGGTTTCGTCAGATCCACTTGAATGATAGTTAGGCGGTCTGAACACCTCTTCTGGAGATCCTTGGCCCCTGAGCTGTTAAGATCCAGCACAGTGGCAATCACCTTGAAGCCCATCTCATCCATTCTCTGAGCAGAGGCCTTTCCAAATCCAGAATCGCATCCTGAAAGGAAATGAAAATAGTTTTTAGGAAAATTTGTGGTACTTTCTATGAACATGACACCAAGTAGATATTGCCTGCCTTTTATGTTTCAATTAAAGAGACTCTGTCACTACTTCTATAACTTCTATATTTTTTTTCTGCTGTGGAAAAGGCAAGAATCATACTCATCAGTATCCCTGCTGGTGAATCAAACTTTGCAGAGTTACAGGTGCCACTAGAATCTTCTCAATTCAACGCTTGAGGAGCTTACGTCTAACTGCTACTTGCTAAATCACTAGCATGGTCCTGTGGTCCTTTATGGCATCCATAGCAACATGGTCACCTTAACATAGCTTGAAGCTGGTCATAAACTGCTTGAATTTCTCCCGAATCCTGCTGAATTCGAGCTGGGTATGATCCTGCTGGCTGGGCTGGTTGGGAAATTGATGGCCGAACAGTGACTGAAGCCAATCAGCTGCGGGCACTGGGTATTTTGACAGCAGGCTTTCAGAATATGATAGCCTGGCAGAGGAGATTCATCCATCAGCTGCAGGCTGAGCTAAAGAAATCTATAAATGTATGGTCAGCTTAAGCTTAGTCCTCTATCTTGTGTTTAATTGTGAATGTTGTATCACTTCTGTTAAGTTGTAAATTCTTTAATAAAGGAGTTATTGTCATACTGCAATCCACTGCCTGTCCTTGCATCACAATCTCTAAACATACTGGAAAACCTGAAATAATCTAAATTATAATGCAATGTATGGGTAACCAATATTCTGAGTTGGTGCCAAAACCAACCACTGCGCTACTGCTTTATATGCCTTGAAACAGAGCCGTAGCTAGCTCCATTGGCGCCCAAGGCAAGAACAGAAAATTGTGCCCCCCCCAACAGATGTGTGATGTCACCCAACGCTGCGCATGAACAGGAAGTGATGTAAAGCACTTCTGGTTTATTCATAACTGGGGACACCTAGTACTATGTGTCCCCAGTTATTTACAAACACTGGAGTGATCAGCTATTACTTCAGTGTTTGCTCTGCACAGAGGATTGGTAAATATCACTGATATTTACTGATCCTCCCGCTCTCCAGGATGTCACTTCAGGATGGCCGAGCGGTGAGGAGAGAGCCGCCGGTTGAAGCGCTCCATTACTCATCGGATCCCTACTGCCTCTGCCCATACAAACGGGTGAGAGCAGCGGGGATCCAAGGAGAAGCTGGAGCCTGTGCCGCCCCTCTTCTCCCTGCCGAGCTGCCAAAAAGATGCGCCGCGGTGGTGTGTTCTAAAAAAAGCACTGCATGAAGTACTTTTTTTTTTCAGCACAGCATTGTACAAACCAACACACTACCCTTTGCTGTGTTCAACAGAATTAAATGAAATGCCACTTAGGGAAAAAAAGGTTACAGTGTGATGCATCGGCACTGAAACCTTCACAGTGCACACCAGCTGCTGTTGTGAATGAGCCATTTCTGCAACAGACAAATATGGCTGCATAGACACACATTGTACATAAAAGCAAAGTTTGCAAATGCTTTCCATGGTGTGGTTTAGAGCAGGCCTTCTTAAACTTTCTCCACTCGTGACCCCTTTTTGTCCGAGGAAATACCAATGTAAAAAAACAAAAAAAACCTTCCTGCGCACATGTGCTCAGGAAGGTACCAATTTAAGAAGCACTGGTTTAGAGAAAGTGCAGTTATTCTTTTTGTCCCCCTTTCCTGACCCACCCCCACCCTCCGCAGACCTATACTTGCTGAGATATGAGGGCTACAGCTGTGCTGTTTGTTGACAGTCAGTGCTGCAATTCTCTCTCTCCTGGCCACGTCCGTCTCCCTAATGGGAGTTGGCCCCACAAAATTCTATGGGGCTGTAATGTGCAGGCATAGCCAGCAGAGGGAGCAGTGCAGACAGAAATGTCACTCTAAAGACATGCTGGTAGGCTAATTGGCTCCTGCTTAAAATTGGCCCTGTACTGTATGTGAGATGGGGACCTTAGATTGTAAACTCCTTGAGGGCAGGGACTGATGTGAATGTGCAACTGTGTAGAGCTAAATTCTCGGCGCTATATAAATACTTGTTATAAATAAATAAATAATACAGGAACCGTGCCCATCGGATCTTGATAAGTACAGATCCGTGGAGGGGAATGATAGGATTGTTTAGATCAAGGGTGGGGAACAGAAAGGATATGTGCACTTTGTTTTAAAATGCACCTATCCTTTAATTTCACAGTCATTACAAAATCTTTGATGCTAGTGCTAGTATTCTGTACAAAATGTCCAACAGGAAGTAAGAGAGAGGTAGTAACTGCATGTACTTTTCCATTAGTAAAACAAGTTTCATCCGTAGCTGGCACAGTCTTATACAATAGATTCACTCAGTGAACAATGAATGATTACATTAGGTGACAGGCCACATAAAGATATGTTCTATTTATTTTCGCAGAAATGCTTTTGTACATATCGAGGGTGGGGACACCGTTTTACCAGACAGGAAGTGAGGTAACTTCTGTAACAGCCAGCAATGAAAAGATTACATATTTTCTTCTGTCTGTTGTGTTGCTTTTAGAGAGATGTCCCCTCATTTCTTATCTTGGGAAACAAGCTTTTTTAAGTGAAGGCATCTCTACAGCAGAGACTCTGTTGGTAGTAAAACCTGACAGGAGTACTAATCTTTCACTGGTCTATAAAAAAACAAATCACAAAGCAATACAAAGTAATGGAGCGGAAGTTATTCTGCAACACTGGAACCAGCATACATTTATCAGAGGGTTGCTTTACAGATGGGTAGTTTTTTTTTTTTTTAACCACTCTTATTATAATATTATTTTTCCGTAAAAGAGTGTAGAAGAGATAGAACCTTTGTCAGGTTTTATTTCTGTAGATACACTGCCTGTCCAGAAAAAAGTCACATTCTAACATTTCGTTAGACCACCTTTAGCTTTGATTACAGTAGGCATTAACTGTGGTATCATTTTAATAAGCTTGTGCAATGTCACAACATTTATTTGCGTCCAGAGTTACATTTATTTTTCACCAAGATCTTGTAGTGGTGATGGGAGAGTTGGACCACTGTGTAAAGTCTTCTCCAGCACATCCCAAACATTCTCAATGGGGTTAAGGTCTAGACCAGTGGTGGCGAACCTATGGCACGCGTGCCAGGGAGGGCACGCAAGCCCCTCTCTGCTGGCACGCGAGCCCAGGTTCAGGGACCACAAATGGAAATAGATCCGACCGACCCAGATCGCCTCAGTTCGTGATCCAGGCCAGTCACAATCAGGCAGCGTCGACGGCCTCTAAACAGGCAGATTAGACAGCCGCTTCCTCCTCGCACCGGCCAATGTTATTCAATAGAGCTGTTCTAATGTACAGCTCTATGTCGCCCGTCGCTGTCGCTCCAGCAGGACCCTTTTTCCCCGCTGATGTCGCGCAATGTTTCTATTTTTGAATGCAGCCCGACAGTGAAGGTCGCTCTAACGTCGCCCCGAACAGTCGCGCTATCCCGACCCCGCTTGTAAGGTATGTCGCTTGTTGTGAATGGGGCCTAAGGAAGTGATGTTGAAAGTTTCTTAAAGCCGAGCGACCAAACTGCAATACAGTACTAAACTTATTTTCAGCGCTGGAACTTTGAGGTAAATAAATTGATTTTGCGTCGCAGTTTGGGCACTCAGGTTCAAAAAGGTTCACCATCACTGGTCTAGACCCTGTGGTTGCCAATCCATGTGTGAAAATGATGTCTCATGCTCCCTAAACCCTTCTTGCACAATATGAGCACGATGAATCCTGGCATTGTCATCTTAAAATATACCTGTGACATCAGAGAAAAAAAAAATCCATTGATGGAAAAACCTGGTCATTCAGGATATTCAGGTAGGCAGCTGACCTCATTTTTTGGGCACATAACGTTCCTAGACCTATTATGCAATGGATAATTTGCTTAGCTAACTTTTGCTTAGCTGACTTATTTGCTTAGCTAAATCCAGGTGGTGCCCTTTTTTTGGACAAGCAGTCTATAATACCAATGCGATTCAGGCATATATGAGGTAGGCTGGTATAGCTCGAAACAAAGTGCACAGAGGTCCTCAGTATTCATATTGATATGCAGCAGGCAGCTCCTTGTGACAGGCAGCACAATCTAGTATTGTACATAAACAACAATACGCAGTGCACTGGCCTCATGAAATACATAAAACTATTTACGTAAGAAAAAATGTGAATAATACTCACAAGTGCAGATGATAAATCAGCATATAAAAACCACCAGCATCATAGCATGCATTGGAAAGATGGAATAACCATGACCATAACCAGCATTCAACAGATAGCTATCGACAACTACCCTGTTTCCCTGAAAATAAGACCTACTCCGAAAATAAGACCTGGTACTATTTTTGGGAATTGCTAAAATATAAGACCTACCCCAAAAATAAGACCTACTTTTGACCATTCAATTTGATACCAATTGAATTGAATATGGTAATGATTAGCCTACCCATGGAGGTGATTTTTACATGCGGATTTATCATCTGTACTTGTTAGTATTTTCACCTTTTTTTTTTTCTCTCAATACATAGTGCAGTGTATTTCATGATGCCAGTGCTCTCTGTGTATTTGTATTGCTGTCTGTGGCTCAATTGAGTAGATTTTCCATCACTTTTTTTTTAGTATAGTGGCTAAAGGGTAAAACGAACACAATCTTCATAGTGACATTTGTGCTTCCGTACGTATTCCAGTGAGCCCCGTTCCCCTCATTACATTGTGGTTCAAGGATAAAAAAATATCTCTCCAATAGAGTTTCAGGCAGCTATAAAAACCCTGAAATAAGTTTTTTTTTAAAATTGAAAAAAGAAACCTTTTGGCTTGTGTTGGTCTTCAGATATTGGCATAGCATATATATTCCAATTAATCGATCATGTACCATCCACTAGTCCTACAGTACAGTGTTCCAATATAGAACATTTTCATTCCCAAAGAAAAACATTTGCTCTGTGAATCTCTATTAACATTCGTTCTGTGCGAATAAAGGCAAAAAAACAACTTTCTTCATTTATTTTCTTTCAAGCGCAATGTAACATTCAGAAAATACCACATTATGGCCACTAGATGGAGCTGAGGAGTATAGGAAATAAGTATTTATTTCCTATGCTCCTCAGCTCCATCTAGTGGCCATAATACAGTATTACATATCATTCGACCTTAAAGGAAATATACTTATAACGTAAATTTTTGCCTCTATTTGTACAGAAAGCATTCACAGTGGTTCAAAAGGCAAATGCCGCTGCAAACTGTTTATAAATAGACCCCATGGTAAAACGGAAATTCTGATTCACAGCTATGAGCTAGTATACCTTGCACATTTCTCTTTGCCAAATAGGGTCTATAGATACATTTATTGTGGACCTGTTCAATAAAGCAATGCATATGCAATGCACTTGTTCAATAAAGCAATGCAATGATGCCATCCAAAGTGCAGGAACCCATAACCAATCTGACTTAATTTGGCTGTGGTAGGGTTATCAAAAGATGATTTCTGACTGTTAACATTGGTTGCTGTTTTTTGAATAGTGCTCTTTGTCTTCCTAAGTAAGACCAGTGGAGCATACTCAACCCACACAGTTTATGTTTTCTTCACCCAGAGGCTAAGTAATGGAGAGATTAATAATGTGGTGATTTAATACATCTACTGCACTGCTAGGTACACCATTTTCTAATCCCTTCTTCAGTTTGATTATAGGGTTATGCTATAGCACTGTAAACTTAAAAGCATGCCTAAAGATTAACTGAGATCCACATGGAGATATCCAATAGGACATAACAAATGAATTTCTCTTTTCAGATATGAAAATGTATGTTACATCTGCAGTGTACAAAGAGTAGCAATTTAGTCTGATCAATGTATTTATTACAGGTATTTATATAGCGCCAACAATTTACACAGCGCTTAAATTGCACATTCATATCGGTCCCTGCCTTCAAGGAACTTACACTCTAAGGTCTCTATCTCACATGCATACATACAGGGCCAATTTAGAAGCACAATTAACCTACCAGCATGTCTTTGCAGTTAGGGAGGAAACCCACACAAGCGGAAACTCCTTCAAAATAGTCTCCTAACTGGGATTTGAACTGGGGACCCTTGGTACTGCAAGGCAGAAGTGCTAATCACTTTGCCACCAAGTCAGTTCATTCTTATGCTTCTGCTGTCTTTTGAATTGTATGCAATTGCATGAGTTGTATAGCCCCCTGTAGGCAGGAGTGCTATTAAATGTAGTTATTGTCACATTGTAAGCAGCCCTGGCTGATTTGTAGTCTAAGCTCATTTGGTTTCCCCTATTTAATCTGTCATACTTTTCATCTGTCTGCTGCTGGGTGTAGCCAGGCCACAGAGCAGAGCAACCAATGAGAGATTGCTGTGAGTATATATCACTCTCCAGCCAATCACTGTGAGGTTAATGGCCAGTGGTGCATGGTAGGGGAGGAGATAAATACTTGGGGTGGACCATGTGAGCTCTCTCTTCCTCCCCCGGGCCTTGCCTGGGGGGAGGCTGCTATGGACTGTCTGAGATGGCAAGGCCTGAAGCCTGGGGACTAGCCAGGTGCTTACACTAAGGTCTGAGTCTGGAGACCCAGTGGTTACTACTGATGACAAGGATGATCATAACTGGTGACTTCTACCTCATGTACTGCTGTACCAGGTGTTTTTCCTGCTGTGAATGAAGACAGCGACCACACCATTTAAAGGAGTCTACATCTGCCTGGATGATTCTAACCCTCAACCTCTCTCCCTGAAGTTCTACAATAAAGTTCTCAGCATTACATCTACAGTCTGGACATCGCTGCTTAGCACACCTAGACAAGAAGATTATTGAGTTGCGGTAACCCTTCGCAACCGACCCTAAAGTCAAGGTGTGCTTGTGTGCTGTGGATCCATTATAGAGGTTTCTTACAGACGAAACACAGGGAGACCCGTTAGTTCTATTACTGTAGATCACCATTTGGACCCATCGGTAATGTTATATTGCATTACATATGAAACGGTAGAATATGCAACTAATGCAGACTTGAAGTCTAAAGATTTGCTTATGGCAAGTACTGCAAATTCTTAAAAGAGGGGATGGCACAGGAAATGTAGCAATTGCAGCATAAAACACCCAGTGCTGCCTGGGGGCTCCCCACACTATGAATGGGCACCCTTAGTAGTAAAAGGTTTATAGTGGAATTATATGTTACACACTGCCTAATAGTCATGTGACACTTTCTATCAGAGCTCTATTTACTTTCTCAGTGAATTATCTTTAGACTTAGAAATTTAACCCACCCTTCTTGTCCTTAACTTGCCTTAAACTCATTCTGCCGCAGCTGATGTGTTATCAGTGATTCATGTGTTACTTATGTTTATTAATGAGTCAAATGTACTTGGTTAGCAACAATGTTTAGGTAGGCTGTACGTGTCAAAGTAATATGGATTGCAGGACCCAAGGTTTCCCAGCGGAACATTCACTAAAGCATCACACTGCCTCTGCAAGCTTGCAGTGGTGATGCCCTGTGTGTTGAAACATCTTTCTATCAGAACCACCATTAAAATTTTCAGCAATGTGAGCTACAATAGTTCTTCTACTGGATTGGACTACACGGGCTAGCCTGCGCTCCCAACGTGCATCAATGAGTCTTGGCCGCCCATGACCCTGGTTTTTCTTCCTTGGACCATGGTTTTGGCAGGTCCTAGCCACTGCAGTCCAGGATCATCCTACAAGAGCTGTCGTTTTGGAGTTGCTCTGACCCAGTCGTCTAACCATCATAATTTGGCCCTTTCAAAGTTGCTCTAATCCATACAGTTGCCTGTTTTTTATGCTTCCAACACATCAATTTCAGGGACAAAATGCTGCCTTATATATCCCACCTACTTCAAGGTGCCACTGTAATGAGATAATCAATATTATTCACTTCACCTGTCAGTGGTCATAATGATATGGATGATCGTAGGCTATGCTGCAGCACTTGTTTATAAGTGTATCAGCACTTAAAGTTTTCTCTTATTCCCCCTGCAAAACCCCACAAATACCTGTTGATCCTGCCAGTGAAATTAACGTAATGGGGCTTCCTGTGATGAGATGGGAGCGTGCCTGCTTCCATGACAATGGGATGAAAAGACGTTCCAGAGCGTGTGACTAGCAGCCTGTAGCTGGTCAATGAGAACCTGGCCGTACCTAGTCCTGCCCACTGCGTTCTGCATTGACAGTACTGCCACTGCTGCTGAAACCCTTCCACTGTTGGGGTTTGTGCATCACATAGTAACTTGGACTTGTTTAGACTGTCATACAGAAGCCTTTACACTACATGTACTTTAAAGCCTATCTCCAGGGGGAAAAAAAATTCCATGCAGTGGGGCAAATACTGTAGGAAGGAAAATTGTTTGCGCTGGTAAAAAATATCAGTCAGATTAAAGGCTGGTGTATAGTAGTGAGATGTACTTTATATGTATTTACCTTGCTTTTGCTGTACATTGACATTGACTTTCATGGTGGGATAAAAGGAAAGCACAAACTAATTTCAAAATGACCTTTAGGCCCCATTCACACCTGCGATCGCACTAGTCTCATGAATTCCTCCATGAGACTCATGTGACCTGCTGCAGGTGGAAAGACAATGCAATGACAGCTTCCACTGCCGACAGCTGTTCGCATGTAATCATGCAGGCTATGATTACTTATGGAGGACTGCACCTGGATACAGACTGTTATTGTATTATGCAGCACCTTCGGTCCGCAGCAGATCACATGAGTCTCACGGAAAAAGACTCATCCGATCGTAGGTGTAAACGGGGCCTAACTGATTTCAACACTCATGCAGCCGCTATTCCTCTGGTTAGAAAAACAATGGATCCTGCGTGATTACTATGGGTAAACTAGATACTTTCCGTCCCTATAGATTTCATACATGAGGCAAAATATTTAATTCAATATAGCACTGTAGAGGTAGGTGCTGTTAGATCAGATTTAATCATTGAAACGCTACTGGGAACAGTGTCTAATTTGCATTGGATCTTCTTGTTTTTAGTTTGTGCCACATACTGAGCATGTAAATGTGACATCTCTGTTCAAAATCAGAACATAGCTCATCTCAACCTCAGATTTAATCAGATAAGAAGCAACCTTAGATGATGGCTCATTAATTAAGCCTTCTGTGGAAGGTTAGGATTGGCAGAGTGCTTTGTGCCCCAAGCACACTACAATGCTTAGGCAATTATAGAGAACACAGAGTTCTTTTCGGATAACAATTATAAATGGTGCATCCCTCCCTGCCTGGGAAGAATAGGAATGTGGATCAAACAGGTAGTTATTAGTATATTGCAATTATCCAGATACTGTGATTAATCCTCATGAAGAAAAGCTTTTCAAGTCACTTGTATTTTATGTCATTAGTTGTGTCAGTTGAAAAAAAAAAAAAGATTTGCGTAGCAAAATATTTAGTATTTGTCTATCTAAAGAGATAATTACTAGCAGCTACAGTTTTATTTTGCCATGGTGTGATTAAAATGTACAATATATGTGTGTGTATAAAAAGTAAATGTGAATTAAACTACCTGTTACATTCCAGTTATTTTCAGCAAATGAAAGCTTAATAATTTATTATACTAGTTTGGACATCTCCTCTTACTCCAGGGGTCCTTAACCCTTTTACAATTACAGACCTCCAATGGAATGCCCAATATGCCCCATAGCACCTTCGCCAGACTGTCAAAGTCAACATTATACCTGTCATTTTAGGTACCTGTATGACTTTAAAAGATATCAATACCCTGGTTTTTACTTTATAATCTGACATATCGGGGGTGACTTACTAACCTAAACACACGCACGCACCAGGTGCGTGTGATTTTTTTTTTTGAAAAATCTTTTTATTCATTTTGCATATTTTAGTGTACAACATGACACCAACATGGTGCCTAAACAACAACACATTATCAATACATTCCGGCATAACATATGCCAATTCCTACATAATCGCCATAAACAAGAGCCCCGATCAGTCCCCTCCCCCCCATTATTGCTCTGTTGTATGTGTATAGGGAAGTGCCCACGTGCAGTAGAGCCTTCTAGGCCGAACCTCTTACTTCTAAGTAAGTCAGGTCATTGGAGATCTTGAGGAGTTGGAGTTTGACAGAACACCGGCTGCCTTTCTGAAAGCCCGCTAAATAGTCGGGCTCCTCGCTAGCCACCTGCAACTTTCTCTGTCCACTTCAGCTGCCATAGGCTAGGAATAAGACTGCAGGGCTACCATTGACAGAGAAAGAGCGGGTCCTGAAGTGAGGGCACAAGGAGGCAGCTGGGCATCATGCTGGACTGGAGGCGTCACCTGAGACTAGAACCTCCGCCCCACCGCTGTCCTCTGCACTGTAGGTCACACCGCTGTCCTCTGCACTCTGCATCACACCCTGACCACTGCACTATAGATCAAACTGCTGACCTCTGCGTCACACCGCTAACTACAGCACTGTGCGTCACAGCGCTGCCCTCTGCGTCACACTGCTGTGCTCTGTGTTGCACCTCTGACTTCTGTACTCTGCATTACACCACTGACTTCTGCGTTGATTTGGCTGTGTTAGGTCCCGTGCAGCAGCCTTCTGGGGAACCACGCGGTGCCTTCTTACCGGGCTTCCACCAGCTGCCTATCTTCCCCTTCTGAGACCCTTTGCCCGAGACTTCAGGCTATATCATATACTATTATTCTGCATTGCTGTATAATGTTTTGCAGGGATTTTTAGTCCTCTATAGCTGATGGTATTATTCTGCATTAGAGTGTAAGCTCCTCTGTACAGAGACTGATGTGACTTCTCTGTATAGCACTGCGGAATATGTCAGAGCTTTATAAATGTATAATAATAGTGTGTGACTGTGCGGGGGACATTAGAGTGTTAGCTACTTTAGTGCAGAGAATGCCAGGGGGGTTGGGGGGCCAGTGAGATCCGATTCTCTATAGCAATATGTCTGTGAAGGTTCACATTCATCCAGGTCATGGTATATCTGTAAAAAATAAGTCAAGGCAATGGGACTTTCTGTATTTTTCTTGAAGACGTTTCACTGGTCATCCAACCAGATTTCTCAATTCAGAAATTTCTGATATGAGAAAGCTGGTTGGATGACTAGTGAAATGTCTTCAAGTAAAATACAGAAAGTCCAGTTGCCTTGACTTATTTTTTACAGATATTCTCTATAGCAAGCTTCCTACATTGTTGCAAGGTTTGTGTATTGGTTGTAGCAAGGCTTGTGTGTCAGCTGTAGCCCTCCGGTACTTACTAGTGGCCGGCCCTGCCCCTCGATTTCACTTCTGTGTTTGGCTCCGCCCCCTGTTGTGAGGGGTGGGGCCTGTTGGTGGTCACGTGATTGGGCTGCTCAGTCTAAAATGCCCGGGCCTATTTTTAGTCCCAGTCCGGCCCTGCTGGGAGGGAACACACTACAGAGGTGTATACTTGTTCGTGGCGTGTTTATAAGGTTAGTAAATCAACCCCATCAAGTCAATTTAAACCCATGACCCCATAATTTGGTTCCCACACCCCAATTAGTACCTACGGTTATAAACTCCTGTCCTAGGCCATTAAAGTTGATCCTTCACAACTTGCCACATAGCGTGGCCTTTTATTTCATTGTAAACATTTTAGGGGTGTTTTTTCCTCTTTACATGCTACCTGTCATATGATTTGTATTGATTTTTAAATTCTCCTTTCATTGTCCATCTGCATGACAAGCAATGAAGGTGGTTCAGTAAAAATCAATCACAGGACAAGCAACTTTAGAAAGTATAACTTTCCAGAATGTATGGAGCCTAAAGTAGAGGTGTTTTCCCAGAATAAAACACCAACATTCAGTAAACCACTTACAGGTCACAGTTATTCAAAGACATGCTGAGACAGGAGGAATAGGACATAAGGATGGTCATAATGGCTTGATCTTCACCTGATCTGGGTAAGCTGTTGTGATGCCCAGGCAGTATTGGACTTTCAGTGTGGTGACTATGAGCACTTCTGATATTTGGATGCTTTTGTTGCTGTGCACATAGATTTTCTATTTTGTAGAGAAGAGGGGAAACAGTTTAAAGCAACATACCAAGCTTAAACCTCGGGTGCTGTATTTGGGAAAAATGACCAAATCTGTCCTGTTATAGCCCATCACTTCTAGCTCTTCACCCCCCATTAACTACAATGTAGTTATGGGTGACCTCACTGGTCAACAGGAAGGCGAAAAAGGTAGGAAGGAGTAGACTACACAGTCATAATAGGTCTGATAATTTTTCCTCTAATGCAGAAATTCAGATTTTAAGGTCGGGGTAAGAATGCAGGCAATTGCAGGTGTTTGTGGATGGAAAGAAAGTGGAAATGCCTCACCTGGATGTTTGTGGGCTTATTCCATAAGGTGGTGCACCGGCCCACAGCTAATAGTCATTCCTTTATACAAGTTAAATAACTGAAGTTTGGGATAGTGTGCTTGTCTGACTGAAAAGGCCAAGAACTGCCAATATTTAATTTGTCCTTTCAAACTGTGGGGAAAACAACACCTTTATAATATGTGTTTATTCCAAATATATAGCTTCGCGTTCACCACTGCTCCACAGCTGCAAGCACTAAATCTGGACACCAAATGGAAGTGATTAAATCATAGGGGTGAGCTCTCCTCTCACACCGCCCCGCTCAGCCTCCTGTGACAGATCAGGATGTGGGAACGGAGACAGCTTCAGCTGTCACAGGAGGCGGCAGTGTGGTGGAGGAGTCAGCTGTCAGAGGAGATCAAGCTCTCCTCCTGCACCGCCAGCTCAGCCTCCTGTGACAGCGAGTCGGGATGGAGAGCGGGTAAAGGCACTCAGCAATCATCTGATCGCTGACTGTTTGTAAAAAATTGAGGACATAGTGAGGGGAATTTATCAAAACTGGGGCAGACAAAATCTGGAGCAGTTGCACATGGTGACCAATCAGCCTCTCTGTTTGATTTCAAATCTTAGCTGAACAAATTGAAGAGAGAAGCTGATTGGTTGCCATACATAGCTGCTCCAGATTCTGTCAGCTCCAGTTTTGATAAATTCCGCTGAGTATGTTTACTGTGTCCCCAATGAATGAATGGGAAGTGATCTACATCACTTCCTGTTAATTCATGGTTGTGGACATAGTAAACCAGGGATGGCCAAACTCCGGCCCTCCAGCTGTGGTGAAACTACAAATTCCATGAAGCATCTCTCTCCGGGAGTCATGTCTGTGGCTGTGAGAATCTTGCAAAGCCTCATGGGATTCGTAGTTCCACCACAGCTGGAGGGCCGCAGTTTGGCCATCCCTGTAGTAAACATACTATCTTCACAAGTTATGAATGAACAGAAACACTAAGCATCCTGCTCATTCATAGCAGGGGATGCAGAAAAAGAGATTTACTACTCTGTGTCCTCAATCTCTTTTTCTATTTAATGAGGGAAATACAAGGGGTCTGTTTAGACCCCTGATATTTCACAGAGCCCCCGACAGTAAAGTTCAAAAATAAAAAAAATTATTTAAAAAAAGAATAAATACAAATAAAATATAAAAAAATAAAATGTTTAGACAGAAATAAATACAAATTAAATACGGTATTTAAAAAAAATTACAATGTTAGAAACATTTTATATTTCGGTTTCGGCCTGACATTTCTTATATTTTCGGTTTCAAAAGATCCTTTTCGGTTTCAAAATTTTATTTCGGTGCACCTCTGAATATGAATATAATAAAATGTCACAGCTTGATTAAAAAAAATTAGGATCTTCAAAAATCAACATTTGACTGGGACTCGAAGTAACATTAAAATCCATAATAATTGAGGGAATGCATCAAGTATAAGCAGGAATACTCATTAAATTCTCACTGAAGGCTTAATCTATCATAAACTGTGATGCTAAGGCCAAAGTGTTTCCCTGCTGCCTAGACAAACATGACATCCGTAGTTGAAATCTTGAAAAGCTAGCACTTGCAAAGCTTTAGCAGTCTATTAAAGGGTCCATCCGCCCAAAATTAATATTTCAGCCTTTATTTAATGTCCTTATATGACCCCAGGTCTGCATACCTGCTTCAGCCATTGCAAAGGAAATCCACTCTCCCTGTTGAACTGTACATTTGTTTTACATTCTGGAGAATGCAAATAGAGTGGTAACACTCCAAGTTGGGCAGATACATAAGATGGAATTATTGCAGGAAGAATTCACCACTGGAATCCCCAAGGAATAAAAGAGGCCACAGAGTCCTTCTACTATGCTCCACCTATGACCAAAATACTACATTTGGGTGACCAATTATTTTAAGACCACTTTTTTATTACAGGTATTTCAATAGGGCTGACTATTTTTTTTGCAATACTTTACATATTGCAGATTAATCCCTGCACTCAAGGAGTTTACAATCTAAGATCCCAACATACACACTAGGGACAATTTAAACACTCTTTGGAGTGTAGAAGAAAACCAGAGTACCTGGAGATAACCCATGCAAGCAAGAGAGAACATGTAAACTTCACGCAGATAGTGTCCTGGTTGGGATTCGAACCAAGGACCAAGTGTTTGTGAGGCAGGAGCGCTAACCACTAGACCCTGTTCAATGCCCTGTTAAACCTTTACCAAAGATGTCCAAAGAAGTTTAGTCTTGAATTACACAGATTTTCCAGGATATAAAGGTATTTTTGTTGCTACTGCTACAGATTTGATTCACTTTGTAGCTCTAAGAAGTATTCTTCTGTTACTAGTACACTTCAGTTTATGCCAAGAGGCACTTGAATCCCTTGAATGTATTCATAGCCAGAAGCAATTGATAAAGAAATGCAATGTGGGTTCCATTGGCAGTAAGAGTTACAGGCAGCTGTAAATTAGAACTAAATTCCTGGAATCTGTATGCAGCAGAGATTATATTCTCACAGCTAGTTCCTAGACAGAATACCCCTTGGAGAAGTGCCAAAATTATCAGCAAACAGAGCCGTTTGGAAGCAAGCCACTTTGCCATTCCCAGTTGAATCAGAGTTTACACACTGTGCTTTCAGTCAAGAACTAAAATATATCTCTAATGAGGGTATAAACACTTTTCAATCAGGTTATTATTGCAAAGCTAGGAGTCATTAGAGAAATCTACTGACACAGTTGAGGCATGAGAGCAAACAATATAAAAAGATGGATTAAACTCAAAATAGCAGCATATTATCTATAGAAAAATATGACAGAAATCCTTAACTCCTTAAATCCTTGATGATTATACCAATGAAATTTATTTACAATCACAAATTAAATATTATAAATTGATACATCAGCAATTGAATCAAAGCAAACCCTTATTGTGGTCTAAATAGTGTAACGGTCTTGGACAGATTCGAAAAGGACAGCGGGCATGGTAAGGCAACTTTTCTTACATTCCTCGCACTTTTCCACTGACCTGTTTACCCAACAGAAACATGGAAAAAATGGTACTTGTCACAATTGGGGAGCATGTGTGCTTCCCCGCCTCCCCCATTACAGCACCTTTTGCCTAAATGGCAATTGCCAGGCTTAAACACTGTTATATGGGAACAGTGGAGGGTCCATAGCCCTGCATAATCTCCCACCCATTGTACATTCAGAACATACACACTGATTTTGAGGGGGATCTAGTGGGCGAATGGGGCACAGTGTAAGCACATGAAAGGCAAGTGAAGGCTCCTCCTTACCATGTGTGCTATCCAGTGAACAGATTTGCTTTAACGTGGGACCTTCAAGAAATGGAAATTCTCAATTTTTCTTGTTTGTCATGTAGAGCAGTCTTTCTCCACGTTTTTAACCTGGAGTAACCTTTAAAAAGCTTTTCTGGTCTGAGGGTGCACTTGCTAAAAAATATACAATTTACAGAAAAGAAACACAAACAGTTAACCATGTTGGTATACCTTAACATTACTGGTCAATTTAGAAGTGGCTCCTTACATTAGTGGCCAGTGAAAAAAATGCCCCCTAGCATTATTAATGTAGGGGGTAATTAATTTGGTAATACCCATTGCTCAAGGAACCCCTAGCAATCTTAGGAGGAAACCTAGGGTTTAACAGACAGAATGTGGAGCAGTAACCAATCAGCTTCTCCCTTCGGTTTGTTCGGTTAAGCTTTGGAAATGAAAGAGAGAACCTGACAGGTTGACATGCACAACTGCTCCAGATTTTGTCTGCTCCAGTCTTAATTATTTTCCCTCAATGGGGGGAATTTATCAAAACTGGAGCAGATAGAATCTGGTGGAGTTGCTCATTGTAACCAATCAGCTTTTATTTTCAAAGCGTAACTAAAAAGGAGAAGCTGATTGGTCACTGTGGGCAAGTACTCCAGATTATCTCTGCTCCAGTTTTGATAATGTCCCCCATTGAATTTTATAGTTGCTCAACAATACCAGATTATACTAGAATGTGGCAATGCATTGAAATGCAATGAAATATTTGATTAAACTTCAGGTTAAATTGAGGTATCTGATATAAGACTGTTCTAGACTTGACTTTTACAATAAATGAAGGGGATATTAATCATTAGAACAAGAATGCCATATAACTATTGTGAGGTAGTTTATTAAAATTGTGTTTTGTGTCTTTGATAGAGAGATTTACTATCACTTCCAATCCTGACAAAAAGTGAGGGGAAATCTCCTCCTGGGGACATAGTTACATAGTATTTGAGGTTGAATAAAGACATTAGTCCATCAAGTCCAACCTATTAGGAAACAAAGATGACAAACAAAAACCTAACTGAACCTCAAACCCTTACCCACTCTCACCCAAATCTCAATCTTCTATCCTTTTTCCCTCCTACTTGGTGAAATAAGTGGAAAGAAATACACTATGGAAAAATAAATCTACTGTTTTTGCACTGCAAGGACAAGCCAGAAAATCACAAGGACATTCCAGAAGAGCCATTAGTTCCTTGTATCATACCTGCAATTAAACAGGTTTTACAGCCAGTGATCAAATATCTCTGAACATGTGCTATTGCCGCTGAATAAAGAGCCACAAAGTGCACATACAGAGAGTAAAGGAGAATGTATTATACATTGGCTTTTAGAAGGCTATAGGAGTTGTTGTGCAAAGAACTAGTTATAAAAGAAATCTTGACCACCTCTATAAAGACATCCTAATTGGTATAATTGGCATCTTTCTTGGGCACACTAACTGAGTCATATGTAGTTAATACTATGAATGTGAATAGCTACCATTGATCTATGTTTTCATGTCTACCTGATAGACTCAAACTGGAATATAATAGGCAGTGTATGCATCAGTACCTAGGTATCCTAAGCTAATAGGATTTACAGAAATATCACTCCAAATATAAATAATTAAAATACCATATTTGATGAAGGACTTGTAAACACCAATCTGGTTTAAATACAAGGACTTGTATTTGCAGCGCAAGTGACACTACAAACACTCCATATATGTGTGCAAGTTTGCCTCTAGATACCTACATTTATATCTAGCTCATTATAGAGTAATGAACGTTGGAAGGTTAGACAATCAATTGCCTCTTGAAGAGGCCCTCTTCCATGTTTCTCAGGGCTATGCACTGGAGTCATATCTGAAATTAATACATGTAGTTGAGAGTAGATCATTATCCCTGGATGCATGATTAATGCATTTGCTAGTTCCTGACACAGGAATACCAAATCGCAAGTGTAGGTGTGAACAAAGACTTAGAAGTAGATTCCGTGGCCTACTCACACTTTGGAAATGCATGATTTAATTCAGTCCCCTAGACAGGGGTTAGCCCAACTGCAGGGGTACCTTTTTGCTTGCTTAGAGATGGGCTTTAACATATTCTAGTACAGTCAGTCAAGTCTTCATGCTGAACAACTATTATGGTAAGATATCAGCCAGGTAAGAAGTGCATTGTTTGTACTAAGTCAGTCAGCTCATACAGTTGCACTGTGAAAGAACAGTAAAACACAACCGTTGTGTGGGAAGCAAAGCCTGCATATTGGATGAGCAGATATGGCTGTCCCAATGCCTTTATATAAATACAAGTTGCACACAGACAACATTTTTCAAAATGTATACACACTGATAACATTATCATTTTACATCAACCTGGTCTCTTTTAAATATATTGTATATATTTAAAGAAAACACTGCAGAGACAATACATTCTCTTTAGATATGCATGTGCCAGAGATCAGTTTATGTATTAATTCTATCAATGTAACATAATGTATTACAAATTCTGCTCTATATATAGTTTATAATGATAAATGTAGAAGAACATGGCCAAATTTGCTCCCAATAGCCTCTAATGGCTTGAAACACCCACAATGCTCTTGACAGCCAAAAACCAAGCTGTCTAGGATGTGTACTACAGTCAAAAAACGATAACATGATCGGCTAATGCTGACATGCCCTGTTGATTTATGTGAAGTGTGGATTTTAATTCCTTCTTCCTGAGGGTGGTGGGGATTCCAAAAGCTTCAAAATGATATTTTATTTAATCTAGTCTCATACGACCCTTTTTCTGCTGCAGCCATTTGGAGAACATGTAAATTCTCCATACACATTGCTCAACTACAATATTCTCACATATTACCACTCTTCCAAACTGGGAGAGCTGTTACCTCTATGTTCTAGCACTCCACTTGTTCTATACCATGAATTCCTCATTAACTACAATGTAGTTCATAGTGCGCCCTTTCTCACTGGGCTTCATTTTTGGCAATATTTCAAGTAGTGTAACAAACTCTGAAGTTGCTATAAAACAGACAGTAAAATAATATATGCTCAGCTGACGTGACAAATCATAGACTCTGAGGCCATTGACCTGTAATTGCTTTGCAAAGAGCAATAAATTCACATAGAACATACTGCCGGTTTCCAGTTTACACTGGCAGAAAAACCAGTGGACCCTGGAACATGGTTGTAATTGCATTCAGTAAGTCCTGATGCCTCTATACTGTATATTGGTCTAACAGAACCCTATAACTCATAAAATGATATCACCCAGTTTCCAGACAATTTACAGAAGGTTAAAATTAGCAAATGTATGTTTTTTATATCCAAGTTACCTTGTGTCTGCCCACTGCTTTAAGACAACCAGCTAATAAAAACGTGCATTACATGTTTTTTTGCACATTTTACAGGTGCCTCTGTTGAAGTCTATTGGGGCCAAAACATGTGACTCTGCCCCAAAAGAAGCTCATGGACTTTTTTGAGCGACTTTTTTAAGCTTCAACCAACACTACACTCAAATGTGAACAGCAGTGACGTGCGGTCAGGGGAGATAGGTGAGGCATAGCCTCACCTAGTATTACGGAGCAAAAAGCTGTCAGCTTCACGTCTGAAGCTGACAGCTTTTTCTCCATTCAGATCGGCTTCTAGCAGGTTACACAGCAGGGAAAGCCTCCCCTCTGTGTAACCAGTCATGGACGGAGTGCTGCCTGTTAATTTCAGGCAGCGCTGCATCCAGCTTTTGACAGCTAAGATAGGTTACGCAGCAGCGGTCTTCCCCACTGCTTGTGTAACCTAACTAGTGAGGCAAGAGCTGTCACAGCCTCTACTCTTTGTTAGAGGCGTAAGCTCTGTGGATGGTTTGGACCAATGGCAAAGCGCCATTGGTCCAAGCTGTCCAATCATAAAAAGAAAAAAAAAAACATAGATCTCGATTTCTCAGCAGTGACGAGCAAGTGAGGAACAGGCTTTGTCGGGATGGGGGTGGGCCTTTGGCGGGATAAGGGCGGGCTTCGGTGTGCTTGGAGCAGAGCTGGCTGTGCTGGGGGTGCGGCTGGGGAATGCCTCACCAGGTAGTGAAGGTACCGCACGTCACTGGTGAACAGGCACTTAACATGGAGCTTCAAATCACTCATGTCATCTGGGGCCTTATTTCTTCAAATAAAACCCATGCAGTTATTTGCTCAAGCCATTTACAATGAAGAAATATAACTGCCTACATATATCTTCCTCATCATATAGTTTACAAATAAATTGAATTGCTTCCCCCAAAAGGTTCTTATAATCTAATTTCTTTATCGCAGGTGCACACATAGGACTTCTTTAATAAAAGTTCCAACCGGCTATACTGTTTGTATGTCACTACAGTGCCTAGATGGCACTGACGAATACAGAAAATTCCTATACTCATCTTCACCATCTGGGGGCGCTAATGCCATGCGAACGCCATTCACCTGGATGTACACTGGGCAGAACTTCTATAATGATGCCCACAGTATAGCCAATATACAGGGCCAGATTTTTACTCCCTGCCACCCTATGTCAACTGTCAAGTGATGACGTCCTCCTACCCAGCTGACTGGCTGGCCTCAGGGCTCATGTGAATGTACTTTGTTTTTCTTCATTTGGAACACATTTCAAACATAGAAAGGCAAAAACCCATTGGCTTTAAAGGAGCAGTACATATGGCAGATCAGGCATTGCGCTGCATTTTTTTAGGCACATGTCCTATTAAGGTGCATTCAGGCAAAGCACATCATACACTGCATTGTCCATTTGAATGCATGTTGCTGTGTTCGAATTGAAACAGTGTTTAAAAATAATGCCCGGCAATGCCTGTCAACATGAACTCTTGGTGTCAGAAGGGTACACTGAGGCTGGCAGCAGAAAGGATGAAAAAAACAGCTTTCCCAATCTGCATCAGTACACCTAAACTCGATGACTAGAAGAGTAAGACAAACAGTTGTTTTAGTGTTCATGCCAACGGGTATTCTCTTCCTACATTTGACATGCATATGGAAGGCATGCCCATCTAGGTCAGCAAAATCCCAATGACTTTTTTATTGAGCAGTAAACATGGCAGTTCAGTTTGACCTGCTTTGTGTTGTGCTGCGTTTGATATGCTTTGCACTGTGTTTCTTTGAATGCTGCATGTCCTATTGAGGCAAAGAAAGGTCAAATGCAGCTTTGTCTTGTCAAACCCTGCATTTGCAACTCAGAGTAATGCATTTGCATTTGAATGGCAAATGCAGCATTTGAAAAGAACACCCATCAACATGAACACTTTCCATGATAGCAGTTGGGGTTCTAAGTGTACAAACCCAGAGTGAGTGAATTGCAAGTGCATTCTATCAGCAAATATAGAAACAGTGTGCACAACAGCGAGGATACAGCCCAGTTGCTTTGGCATTTGGGACAGCAGTTTAGAATATTTTTGCTGTCCATATGAAAGTGTTACTGGCAGTCAGCAAATTATATGTAAAGGGTTTGTGCCACCCCTGGCAGTCCTGCTGCCCTAGACCACAGCCTATGTTGGCTACACAGAAAGCTGGCCCTGCCGCTATAAGTGGAAACCAATTAACCTGTCGCTATGTTTTAAGATTCTCACTCTAGTATCTGGAGAAAAGTCACAAAAACATGGAAGAACATACAGACTCCATGTAGATGGGAATCAAACCCAGGATATAAGATTAGCAAATGCTACCCATTATATATCAACATTCAATGTATAACTATAAACATCAGCAAGGATTTAGAAACCTCTGCACCAGTTAATTGTATGTATTTTACATTCGGCTGATCACATTTACGTACATAAAAGTTCCTTCAGAACACCCGGGCTCCCTTTAAAAGCACGTCCACTCTAATGTAATACAGAAAGGTTCAGAGCAGGCATCACGCATAAACTTCTAGAGGTTTGATTTCACCGCCAAACCTCTCGCTCTTCGCAAATTTCCAGTGGGGGCATATAAAAGTTCTTGGCCAGCTAAGCAGGAGTGTATGAACCCGAATCTACTGAGCTTTTCATTTTTATGGCATGGTTTATTTCTATTTTCCCTTTCAGCATGTTTTATAAAAAAAGGCCTTCATTCTCTTGAGAGATAACAGTTATGTAAGAGTTATTGAGCTGATGTTGGAACATTGCCCCTTAGTATTCAAAGCCAGGCAGCAAAAGATTTCATCGGTTGTAGTGGCTAAACATAGCTCACGAGGGCCTCATAAACTTCCAGAGAGCTGAGATGGAACATGGAAATAGTGAAAGGGTTAAGTGATTTTTAACTGTATTTTTACATTGTCATTGTAAGAAATACGGGCCAAAGTTTTCGGGATCAGTATGTGATTAAAGGAGAACTTTTGGAAGAACACATTTTAACAGGGCCATACAGCATATTCCTTAGTGAATTTGTGAGAATCTAAGGTCAGGTTCAAAGCATTTACCATGTGTACAGAATCTATGTTTGCAACATGTTATACACGGTTTAGACAGCATATAACTTTGCCTCCTCCATATTTCACTACAAAGGAAAGAATTTGGTTCCCATGATATAACTCTAATGTGAATAACAACACACTAGGGGGCAGATCATAATGCATTTGCACAGCGTATAGTTGTGTGAACAACGTTCGCAGTTCGTTACTGCCCCTAGGTGAAGCCGAAGAGCATAGCAAACTTCTATTCTCCTTGGCCCCATCTAGTGCCAGTACTTTCTCAATGTGCTGGCTGTGTGGGGAGTCCCATTACACGACATATGTCCAATGGGCAGATTCTTAAAGTAGTCCTGAAGCCAACATTTTTTTGTTTGAATGTTTTGGATAGAGTATGGGAGGGTTATAATGCCTGTCAGCTTTGTTTGCCATCTATTTCCAATTTAGGAGATGTAAGAAAATGACACGAAATATGATTTTTTTATGTCATATTCCTTTTCTCGAAGCATAGGATGGGAAAAGTTCAATAATAGATGATTGTTTCCGTTGTTGTATAAAGTTCAGAATGTGTTTAATTTAAAGTTACAAAATATTACAGGATATGGTATATCTTACAGAATGAGTCTATAAGATGCTTGATGATTACAAAATATAGTATATCTTACAGCAGAAATCTATAAGATGCTTAAGAAACGTGTCTTTAGTAAGTAAAAATAGATCTAACAGGTGTCTGTCTATTCAACGTGAGTGTGGGCGTGTCCGTGTGTGTGTGGTGTGAATGAGTGTGTGAGTGTGAGTGTGTGTCCCTTAAAGGATCATCCCTCATCCTTTTATCCATGCTTTTACTTTAAAATAACCTATGTGATGTTTACCTTAAAAGTCTTTCTGATTAGCATAAGGGAGTGCCATACTCTTAGTAGCTGAGTCATGTGTTCTCCTTCTATCCCATTTTGGGCATCATAGTCTATGTCCTGAGTAATGTGGTTTATTCTTCAAACTCATTTTAAAGGCCAAGTCTTCTTTGGGCATTCCCAACAACTGTTTCAACTATACTTAGGTCTGCCTGTCAGGCTTACTGATTGATTACCAATTGTAAACTCAAAATCAGCAGTACAGTAAAAAACTGAATCTCCAAACTTGGATAGATTAAAATATAGAAAATCAATCATCATTTAAGGTTCACACATACATATTTCAATATCTGGTTTTAACAAAGATTTCCCTTTACTTCCTGTCCAACAGAAAGTGAGAGAAAATCCATCCAACATGAGGCACACCCCTAGTGGTCAGTAGGGTCACCAGAACTAGTGTCCCCATTGGAAGATTTCTTTCTATTCTGGTGAGAGCCCAAAATGTGGGATTTTCACTGATAAAGGCTCCACTTTCATTGATAATGGTCCCCAGGACAAATAGAGAGTGTGAAAACGGGAATACAGACAGCCATAAAAGCATGTCAGGCATTCTAATCCCTATCCAAAACTACAAAAATAAGGTTTGGCTTTAGTTGTACTTCAAAGCTGAACTCCAACTTTTATGTAATGTGACATCATCTGCAACTTTTTTGCTTTTTACTTTGCCTGAGTGCCAGAGAGAGGATCACATGTGACATGGACCACTATGGGGAAATAGAAGTGCAACAGAAATTATACTGGCCCAAAGAAGCAAGCTTGATGTCAGCACATCACTGCTCTGTTCAATAAATTACTTGGAGGATGCTATGCGATCCGATGACATTTCTCCATTGGGAGAGAACAGTGGTGCCCAGTCACACATACAGGAACAACCATAAAACAGGAGTAATAAGGGGCATGTTGGAGTGCGAAAAAAGAATGGAAGAATGCCCTTAAAAAAGAAAAGGCCAGCGTTTTTGCACAAGGTAAGGAAGCACCTTTAGGCCTGGTTCACACCTGAACGTTTTGTAGCGCGGTCAACGCTCGACGAGCGCTCTACAAAACGCTCAAACATCTAAATCCCATTGTATTCAATGGGTCTGGTTCACATCTTGCCGTATTTCCGCCCGTCCGAACGCGATACAAAACAGCCTACTTCTTTGGGGCGTTTTGGTCTCGCGTTTCCATTGGGATACAGCCAAGTAGCCCTCGGAAACGGGCGTTTGTCGTGCGTTTTTTTTACAGCGAATCGCGGTAAAAACGCGGTAAAAACGCGCATATTCAATACGCCTAGGTGTGAACCCAGCCTTATAATGTTAATCTATTCCTCATGGCTGGAGTTTTGCTTTAAAGTGACTCTGTCATAACAAAAGCATGGAGGCTTCAATTGCTAAACTCTCCTTTGAGTATGTTTGTTCCCTGGCTGCCATTATGAAGTTTTAGCTTTAATGCCTTCTGGGTCATTGACATTTGTATTGGAGTATGTTTCGCAGGCCTGGCACTGAACAGTTTTTCTGTTTAAGGTGCTAGTAAGAAGATTTATATTATTTATATATATTTGTTCTTGATAAAACAAATAGTGTAGAGAAATAAAGAATACATTAAGAAAGCAGAACACATAAGATTATCCACAGCAAATCTGCTTTCATTAAACTCTCTAGTCTAAATTGATACTTAGTCGGTACCTAATTGTTATGACTTTTATATAATCCAATATTTGTACCAAATGACTTTGCAGTACAGATTACTTGGGGGTCTGTCCTAACTGGGAGAATGTGATCCTAACCACATGACTCGCGTGGTCAAGCTTTTTCATGTGACAAAGGGGTTGACCAAAGTATACAGCAGTCATACAGTCAAATGTCTATCAGACAACATGGAGGTTTAAAGCCCATTTCCACCTTTGTAAGTGATTAGCATTTATTGTGGTAACAAAGAGGTGCAGTAATGATGTACACATGTGCACATTCACATTGCAGGCTTTCTTCTTTTTTTTATGAAGGTTTTATTAGGCCTGAAGCCTAAAAATTAGTACATTTCTCCACAGAAAATCAGTCTGACACCAGGGTGTCAGACTGTAATCAGCTCTCCCCCTCCCTGTCACCCATTGTAACATGATCAGTAAACACCAGCTCTGCCTTTGCACACAATACACTGTACGGAGGGGGAGGGAGATATACACACAATGCTTGCACAGCACAGGGACAGAAATTTCCAGGCAGATATGAAGTGGAAAGCTTAAAAAAAGTGTCTATGTCCATATACATCCACTGCATATGTCTGCTTCATGTATACTTGGTGTACATTGCTGGCATTAGGTTTTTTTTCAAAAGGTGGAAATGGGCTTTAAGCATAAATAAAAAATTTGCAGACACTTTAAAAAAAAAAAAGACTGAAGAATGACTCTACTAGTAATTCATGAGCTACTAGTAATTCATCTGTAGCAATGTTAGTCCAGCACTAACATACAATAGTAAATCTGAGGGGTGTACACCAGGGATGAAATGTAGAGTGATATTGCTCCTGTTCTATGTCTATGGTTGACACTGAAGCACTGTAAGGGCCAGTGTTGATGGACTTTGGGCTTGTGTCTATGGCATCAGTTTGAGACCTATCTGAGATCATTCAGAATTGACATGTGCAGTTGACCTCCCTTTGCACTCCATTACAACTGCTTTAAGAAGGTTTTGCATTACTATAGACATGTATGCAAATGCATGGCCCGCTTGAACCCAACAAAAACCCATTGACACAGGCCCTTGGTCAACAGACAGTGCAAATTATTTTGCGTCTCTACACTTTACATACACTAAGATCACAATACAGCTGCCGAACGTGGACACAAGAACGAGATGGGTGATGGTAATCATAGTCTGGGCCAATAGCAGGCGATGGTTGCTCTAGGGCTGATTCCAACAAGCAAACAAGGTATGCACGTATGGTTATCATATACTTGTATTACTTTTATGTTCTCATAGAAGATTAGCAAAACCTCTAAAAACGGTATTCTCCATACTAGTATACTCAAAACAGTTCATCTCCATCCATGCCAGAGATGTTTAATGAATACCCAGTTAAGCCAGTGTATGTTACAATGTGTCTTTAACACCAAAACTGTGTGGTGGCTTATTAGGTAAAAAAGAATTATGATCAGAGAAGTTTTCCAACATGCTGAATACATCTGTAAAAAAATAAGTCAAGGCAACTTTTTGTCTTGAAGATGTGACCAGTGAAACGTCTTCAAGAAAAAAAATACAGCAAGTCCAGTTGCCTTAACTTATTTTTTACAAATATACCACGGCTTGGATGAATGAGAACCTTCACAGACATATGCTGAATACAATTCCCCAAGAATGGCTGCCAGTGGTATCTGCAGGCTCCTGTCTGATCCAGTAGAAAATGGCCAGACCTGAAGACTGCTGTCCAACATCTGTGGGCACCTTCATTCTATAGACCACAACAACTGATCTGAACTCCTGTCACTGATCCATTTACTAAAGTGTGGGAGTTTGGTTCCTTGTGTGTGATATATTAGAAGTAGGTAGCAATGGCCAAAATATTTGCCCTAGCAAACGCTGATATCTCATGATGTGTTAACTGTACTTTCACCGCCTCTGGACGGCAACATTCACAATGAATTTGACTATATATGTTATAGTGTGACTGTACAATCGCCTTAGAACTTCTGACAACTATCCGGTGCAAGGGCCTGCAAGGGGTCTACCAACTGAATGGGTGGTTTAGCTGGGTGGTTTAGACAGGCCTTCACATTTTACAGATCTAAGGAGATTGTACAATCAGATGAACAAATACTGTATGTCCAGTTTAAAGTTAGCCATGCTTGGATAGCTTTCAACAGAATCAGCCAATTCTGCCATCCATGCTAAACAGTAAGCATGGAGGAACCTCCATCTGCCAACTACTGAATTCTGGCAGCCGGCTCCCACGACTATCCCTCTGATTGAATGCAGTCACTGTCGGCCAACAAATTTTCAGCCAGCTCCTTCAATTTTGCAGTTGAAGTTTGTGGAGCCGGATTGGTGCCAACAGGCCACCCATGGCTTGAATTTTGGCTGATCCAGCAGGAATATGCCAAAGTACAAGCTGTGCATGGCCAGCTTAATACTGTGTTGCTTTATTGCTTTTGCCATAACTATGTTAGATAAATCCACATGAATGGGCTTATTTACCAATACTGTTACAGCATTAGTAGTTTATATTCCGTCACCACTGGAATGCAATACATACTATATACAATGTATACAAAGCCAATGAAGATGGTTTAATTGATCAGCAATCATTTCTCATGATTATTATTATTGATCTTAAACTGATATAAGCTGAATTCGAATGCGCTCCTACTGTCAGGTCGCTATTGTTGTATAGGTTGGGTTTGTACTCTTCACTGCTCTTCCTACTACTCCAATTAATGCAAAGAAAAAGTCATTTTGACATCAATTTATGTGTTATCTTCGTTCCTCACATACAAGTAAACGTATGGTAAACGCACCTCAAATTCTAGCCTACACTAATCCTAAGAGCTCACGCACACTGGCAAAAGGAATCATTCATGTAATTGCTGGGTCTTGCTGCCAGAAGCATGAGCATGTAATGGTGCATAAAGCTTGTGCACATATTAAGGGGAATTGATAAAAATTGGAGCAGACAGAATCTGGAGCAGTTGCCCAAAGTAACCAATCAGCTTTTTTCTTTTATATTTAAAGCTTAACTGAACAAACTGAAGATTTACTGTTACTGTGTGCAACTGCCCCTGGTTCTATCTGCTCCAGTTTTTAATAAATTCCCCCCATAGTGTTTAATGGTCTGTTCACAGCAGCAGCTGCGCTCAACCACACGGCTGCTGGTGTACAGGTCCCCGGACAGTGCTGATGCGCTTCACTGAGGTGCATTGCACCGTTTTTTTTTTAATTTGTTAAAACTTTATTGAAGTGACATTTTGTTAGGTTCTATGGGCAGCTCAAAATGCAAGACAAGGTAATTTGCATTGTCATAAATGGGCTCGGTTCACACAGACGCTTTCCGGTGGTGCACACTTAAAAAAGTATGAACGCATATGTTGTAAACTGACCCTTAAAGCATATGTGTGTAAAATTCCATTACTAATATATTCTCAAAACACTAGAATGAATTTACACGAGTACCCCCATACACACATTTTACGTGTTTGCACGCATTTATGTGTGTAAAGCACTCCTTTCCATATCCAGGTTAGGGGCTTTTTTTTTTTTTTGCGTCCCTGAATGCTGTTCTAGATGACGAATCTAAATGCCACAATGTGCATGGACACACTGGCTATTATCGGGCTGCATTTAGAGGCATTAAAAGCAACAAGCATACGGATTTCTTGCGCCCGTGTGCATGAGCCCTAAAAATGTAGTTTGTAGGTATCGCCTATTACTGGTCTATCAAGCATAACACTGGAGTTATAAAGCACTTGGCTGTCACGCCCCCTGCAGCCCTTTCCTTTGATTGGCTGAAACATATATACAAAGCCATGTGCAGTGTGATAGTAGAGCGTACATGTAAATAAAATGTGCTGACCAAGGACTACTGATCCTACATTCTAAATGTACTCTATATATACATTGTATGTTATATAGACTACAGTAACATTACATGTATGTTATATAGACTACAGTAACATTACATTGCATGTTATAAAGACTACAGTTATATTACATTGTATATTATAGACTACAGTAACATTACATTGTATATTATAGACTACAGTAACATTACATTGTTTATGATTGACTACAGTTATATTACATTGTATATTATAGACTACAGTAACATTACTTTGTATATTATATAGACTACAGTTATATTACATTGTATATTATAGACTACATTAACATTACTTTGTATATTATATAGACTACAGTAGCATTAAATGTATGTTATATAGACTACAGTTATATTACATTGTATATTATAGATTACAGTAACATTACTTTGTATATTATATAGACTACAGTAACATTACATTTAATGTTATATAGACGACAGTAACATTACATTGTATAATATATAGACTATGGCAGCATTACATTGTATAATATATAGACTACAGTAGCATTACATTGTATAATATATAGACTACAGTAGCATTACATTGTATAATATATAGACTACAGTAGCATTACATTGTATAATATATAGACTACAGTAGCATTACATGCATGTTATATAGACTACAGTAACATTCAACTGTATGTTATATAGACTACAGTAACATTACATTGTTGAACTGATGGATTATAACACTACAAGCACACAGGGTATATGGGCTAGATGGATGCTGACACCTGTACACAAATCCTAAATATTTACATTGTGATCAGGATCCTCACAGAAAGATAATACAAATGTAATACAGTTGAGTTAAGATGCTTTTCAATAAGCATGGCATTTCTGCAGCCTTTTCCCTTTTGCCTAAATCAGTGAAGCTCAGTGACTGTATGGAGACCACTTACCTGTGATCAGCACAGCTTTCCCTGCCACCGGCAGCATTTTCTTGGGGGACACAATGCTGAGGACATAGCAGCATGCCAAACTGAGCAGAACCATTCCTAGAAAGATGGGGAGGTACAGGTGGCAGAACCACTCAAAGAGCACCAGCAGGAAGAAGTAGACGAGCAGAGCAGGGGTCAGAACCATGTCAGAATGGGAACATTTCAAATACACCAGGAGGGAGAAGATGAGCAGGACAGAGCCATAAGCCCACAGGGAGGGCGATGTGGACAGCTCCATTGCAGCCAGGCAGGCAGAGGGCAGTGAGCAGAGATGGGCAGAGTTGGGGGAACAGAAGTTGTGCACAAAGTCCAAGAGTACCGCAGACATACACACACACACACACACTCCAACATTCACAAACATACAACACTAGCAGGCTATTTATAAAAGAGCAGACAGTACAGAAAGGAGGGAGTGGCCACTTGTAATCTGTACTCCAATGATTTCATGTTCATAGGAGTTCACCGGGCTCTCTCCGCTCTCTGCTGCACACATAAACTTCTCGGACGGTGTTGGGTAAAGGAGGGCTGGATGACTGAGCCTCAGATCCAGGCTGTCTCTGTCTCTGGTAATCCATGCCAGCAGAATGCATGAGTGCAGCTGCTGCTGATAACCACTCTGAGGAAAGTGCAAGGACAGCAAGACAGATCTGGTTACCTATGTATGAAGAAAGTCAGTGATCCTAGGAGATCTGCCTGCTGCTCCCTCTCTCTTCCCTTTGCAAATTATAAACTCCGGAAAATAATTAGTAGGTGTCCTGCGACTGAGTATTCTTTGCTAAATTTAGGCTGGGGTTGTAGTAGAACTTTTCATGCCTGGGATTTCATAGATGGGATGCTGACTGGTGAGAACCTTTCCCCCCAAAAGAGCTGCAGGTCTGGAATGAATTCCTACGTTTTAGTGTTGAGGTGGTGGTGGTGGGATCTCAGTACAGGAGTGTATTGCTGCAGATCTGGAATGAATCCCTACGTTTTAGTGTTGAGGTGGTGGTGGTGGGATCTCAGTACAGGAGTGTATTGCTGCAGATCTGGAATGAATACCTGTTTAGTGTTGAGATGGTGGGATCTCAGTACAGGAGTGTATTGCTGCAGATCTGGAATGGATCCCTACATGTAGGGCTGAGGATGTTAGAGCAGTGGGATCTCAGCACAGAAGTGAATTGCTGCACATCTGGAATGATTTCCTATGTTTAGTGTTGAGGTGTTCACAGTGGGATCTCAGCACAGTAGTGTATTTCTGCAGATCTAGAATGAATATCTGTTTAGTGTTGAGGGGTTGAGACTGATCTAATACAGAGTAATACTTACCTTGCTCTATAGCACTCCAGCCCAGCCACAGCTGGTGTTCTGTTCCCCCGCTCTCTAGCTTTGCCTGGAATGTGAGCAAGCACTGGTACGTTATTATGTACAATGCACAAGCCACTATATTATTATACAGGATTTATATAGCGCCAACAGTTTGCGCAGCACTTTATAAGCATTGGATGTGGCGGGTGGTCCTGCATTGTACATGATGGCATTGGCAAGAAGGGGGGTGACTGGTAGTGATGAGCCGCACAGGTCTGAGTTTGGTTCGAATTCGAAGTTTTGAACATCCAAAAAGTTTGTATTCAAACTCGAACTCAATGCGAGCCTTTGGGGGTAGAACTTTCAAAAACAATTGTCCCCTTTAAGAGGGCTTATATGCAAGTTATTGGCCATAAAGAGTGTATGGTAATCTCTGTACTGTCCTGGGGGACAGGAATCAATGAAAAAAAACTTTAAAAAAATATTGTTTTTTAACCCCTTCATGACTGAGGCCTTTTTTTTTCATTTTTTGCACCCATGTTATATTCCACATTTTAGGCCTGAAAATGATTTAAAACCCCCACACATTATATATTTTCTGAATGCCAAGACCCTATACAATAAAATGGTGGTAGTTGCAAATGTTTATGCTGCGCAATATTAGCGCAACTCCTTATTAAACCCCAAAATTTTGTGACAAATTTAATTAAATGCCCCAAAACACAACAAAATACCCATTTTTTAAATGAAATATAAAAGATGAGGTTACAACGAGTAAAACGATACCCAACATGCCTAGGTTACAAATTGCGTGCGTCCGTGAAACGGCGAAAAACTGCAGTACCCCAAAAAGTCCACAGAAGACACTTTAAAAGCCCCCACAGGTCATCAATTTAGAGATACCCCAAAATACTGGCCCTAGAATTATTGCTCTCACTCCGGCATGCGCGGCGATTCCCAACATGTGTAGCACGTTCGTCGTTTTCATACGTAGGCGCACCCGACGCGTGTTTACGTGGCGACGCGCGTGCTCGTGGGGGCGGGGGACTTTTAAAAATGTATTATTATTAGATTTATTTATTTTGATTTTAATTTTAAAAACTGTTTTTTTTTAAATTTAACTGCTTACAAGCCCCCCCATGTGATAGCAGATGGTGGTGACAGGTACTCTTTTAGGTGATGCTGGGGGTCCAAAAGACCCCCAGTGTCACCTTTACACTAGAAATAAGCTATTGAAGTGCAGATCGCACATCAATAGCTTATAGCTGGGCTGCAGGAGCCCAGAACTGACAGCCCAGGGACCGGGAGTGATGCAATCTGCATCGCTCACGGTCCAATAGAACCGGCAGGGGATCGATGAATGGAAGTTCATCGATTTCCTCCCCGCGGACACCTAGGAAGCCGGTCCCGGGCCCGTAGGAGGGGCAACGGAGCCCGGGAAGCATGGCAGGGGGGGTCCGGCAGGGGGGGGCGGCCCTTCTTC